>NC_091958.1:44345033-44605033 GCF_031021105.1 Erythrolamprus reginae
GGGGAAGAGCCTTCTCTGTGGCGGCCCCAACCCTTTGGAACCAACTCCCCCCAGATATCAGAGTTACCCCCACCCTCCTTGCCTTTCGTAAGCTCCTTAAAACCCACCTCTGTTGTCAGGCATGGGGGAATTGAGACTTTCCCTCCCCCTAGGCTTATAAAATTTATGCATGGTATGTCAGTATGTATGATTGGTTTTTAAATTGGGGTTTTAAATTAACTTAAACTCAAATATTGGATTTGTTTACATTGTATTATTATTCCTGTGAGCCGCCCTGAGTCTGCGGAGAGGGGCGGCATACAAATCTGATAAACAAACAAACAAACAAACAAACAAACACACTTCTGGGTGTGTTGGAGAAAGGGTTCCATTCAGTTTTATTATTCCCAGCAATTGTGAATCTGCAGAACCTGCTGGGTTTTACCCCTGATCTTTAAGTTATGGCTAAATCCATTCTTATGGACACACTGTATATCCTTATATACTTCATGGTGCTTTCCAGCTCTCTCTCATCAGTTGACAGCCTCTTGTCCCCAACAAATCTGTGTCCTCATTTTACCCACCTCGGAAGGAGGGAAGGCTGAGTCAGTCTTGAGGCGGTTAGAATCGAACTGCCAAATGCGTCAACCCAGGCCCACTCTCTACCCCGATGCAGCCCGTTTATTACGGAGCCCTTGAACATCATCATTCTCCCCTGGCCCATTTTCAGACAATTATAGCGGAAGGGGGCTTAGTCTTAAGAGACCCCCCTCGCCGCAGGTGCCCCGTGCTACGTTAAGTCATAGCCCGGGTGGTGATAATGGGTTGGCGGTCGGGAAGGAAGCGATTTGAATCAAAGACGCCAAATCATTACAGCCATCGCCAACAGCGTTGCCATAGTTACCTGCTGATTTGTGTTTCTATTAAAAGCCCCCCGTTTCGTGGGCTTTGGGAAGGGAGCTGGGCCCACACGTTCCCAACAGGAAGGTGGGGAGGGTGGGATTTATTTGTGACAAAGTCTTTGCTTTTTTCCCACCCCGTGTTAAGACGTCAAAGGCTCCCGACGCTGTTAAGTTTCTTGAACGAAAAGGAAAAAGAGCAAAGTCTTGGAAAAAAAACCTTCGGCCCCTTTTGGTCACCCTATAGCAGTGATGTCCAACCTTTATGGTCCGCCTGCCAAAAGGCGGGGATAGTGGGGGAAGGGTCATTCCCACAGCCATAATTCCTTTGTTTTTTTAATAATATTTTTAAACTAAACAATGTCGTTTGGCGGGACCCAGGGGAAGAGCCTTCTCTGTGGCGGCCCCTGCCCTCTGGAATCAGCTCCCTCCAGAGATTAGAACTGCCCCCACCCTCCTTGCCTTTTTTAAGCAACTTAAAGCCCACCTCTGCCGCCAGGCATGGGGGAATTGAGATCCTCTTTCCCCCTACGCCTTTACAATTCTGTGCATGGTATGTATGTATGTATGTTTGGTTTTTATATTAATGGATTTTTAATCATTTCTAATATCAGATTACTATTGTACACTGTTTTATTGTCGCTGTTAGCCGCCCCGAGTCTCCGGAGAGGGGTGGCATACAAATCCAATAAATAAATAAATAATTTTTTATTAAGTTTTTAAAAACAATACTAACGCATAAAAGACATTTACAAATCATTCAGACAGCTTTTCGTTTACATTTCTGTAGCACCAGCGTATTCAATTTCAATACATTATTATCCAACTATCTTATCAGAAATCTTTTCCCATTTTATATTAATATTTACAATGGCTAATTACTGTTTACTGGGTTTTTTATATATTTATTTATTATTCTTCCTTTCAAGCCAATATATACAATTTTTCCCACATGGTATATGAAATTATTCTCTTTGATCATTCTGCAGTTCTATAGAAAGCCTGCTCATTTCTGCACAGTCTAACATTTTCTTAATTACCATTATCTCTGTAGGGGTTTTTTCCTTCTTCCATGTTTGTGCAAGTGCTAATCTGGTGGCCATTAATATATGTATCATAAGATAGTAATAGCCATAATTCCATGACTGCTGCTGGCATGCGATGGCACACTCGTTTTTCTCCATCCCAAGGCTTAAGAGCCATTCTGGCAGCCTGGGGAGGGCGAAAACAGCCTTCCCCTCCCACCCCTGGAGGCCCTCCAGAGACAGAAAACGACCCATTTGCCAACTTCTGGTTGGACTGGAAGCAGTGTTCCCTCTAATTTTTTGGTGGAGTGGGCGGAAAAGTATAGTGTCTGAGCGGCAGTCCCTTTGGGACTGGGCGGCACAGAAATAATAAATAAATAAATAAACAAGTAAGTAAGTAAACAAACAAACAAAAAACCCACCCTGTTTTGCCTCAGAGAATTTCAAAATAAAATACTGTACTGTGTGTCTATAACAGTGAGCTCATAATAGGGCAACTCTATCAATATCAAAATGCCACTTAAATAGTTGAGCTAGTTTCAAACTAGATTTTGATTTTCTTTCTCTCTTCCTTACTCCCATTCTTTTTCCTTCTCTTTTCCTTCCTCTCTTTTTTCTATCTGTTTCTCTCTCTTCCTCTCTTCCTCTCTCTCTCCTTCCCTCTCACTCTTTCCCTCTCGGCTTCTGGGCAGGTTTGGAAAACTCTGAGTTGATGATGATTTTTAAGTGAGCGATTGCTCACTGCTCAGCTTAGAGGGAACTATGACTGGAAGACCCATTTGTTTTGTTATTCCCAAGCTCCAGAACCTTTCTGGGCCCCGGAGGGCCTCCGGGGTAGAGGGGGAGGGCATTTTCGCCCTCCCCAGGCTCCTAGAAAGCCTTCCCCACCCCCTCCAGAGGTTGGAAACAGCCTGTTTCCCAACTTGCAGTGGGCTCAGACAGCCTGAAAATCAGCTGACCAGTTATGGCACGCGTGCCATAGGTTCACCATCACTTCCCTATAGACCAGTGGCCCTCAACCTGGGGGTCGGGACCCCTTTGGGGGTCGAACGAATGTTTCACAGGGGTCGCTTAAGACCATAGGAAACGACAAATTTCCCCCAGTGTTAGGAACTAAAGCTTCTATTCTGGTGCCTTGGAACATATTTTTACAATCCAACCAATCAGGCATTTACAGCGGGGTGGTTCTTCTGACCTTCCTGCCAATCAGCTTAAAGCTCTGTTGGGAGAATTCAAAGAAATATTAGGGTTTTTAGTGTACTTAGACAGGCCAGCTTTCTATTACCACTCATTCCTGAAATTACTGTTTACTGATAATCTCTGATAATTTTACTTGTTTTTTCTTCTCCAGCTGTTCATTGGTACTTTGCTGTTTACCATCTTGCTGTTTCTGCTGCCCACAACTGCATTGTATTACTTGGTTTTTACTTTGGTGAGTCTGCCTTTTCTGGAATTAATGAGAGGGTTTGTGTTCAAAGCATTGCGAAAAGTTGGAAGGATTGTTAAAAGCCAGATAACGTCAAGAGAATTAAATAGCCAGCTCAGATGATTGACAAGAGGCATGCAGGCCTTGAAATCAAAGCGCAAAGGGTGCTTCATTCACCCTTTGTCTCCTTTTAGGAATTGCCTCTTTTTCTAGGCTTATGGGACTGGCCTGTGCATCCCAGGGAAAATGGATTTGACTTAGGGCTTGCAGACCCATGCTTTAGGTCCATCACGTGCCTGCAAAAGGACTTTTCCTGTTTTTCCAAATTGTTGGCCGTGGGAATGGACATTAATAGCTGGGAAACCTTGACCTCTGATCCTTCAGCTTGGAGGGCCCCGAATAGGTTAAGGGTTGGAGTGCCTAAACATAAAACCAATATATACTTGGTTGTAGACTGGACTACCAATTGTCAGAAATCGTATAGGGTCTCCTGCTTGGTCATGGGGTTGGACTAGATAATCTACAAGGTTCCTTCCAACTCTCTTAAAGTTAATGCTCAAGGGGTATCTCTTAGTGGATAACAATACGCTGTGTAAATGTGGAGAAACACAGAGCCCGGCTCCTGTGCTAGTATCTCGACTACTACTAGAAACATATACAGTGGTACCTCATGATACGAACCCCTCATCTTACGAACAACCCGAGATACGAACCCGGGGTTCAGAAATTTTTTGCCTCTTCTTATGAACTTTTTCCTTCTTATGAACCCGCCGCCGCCACCACCGAGAAGCCCCGCCACCTGGCTGTCACCTTTTAAAACAGCCGGGGGCTTCCCAGCGTCCTCCTGAACCTGAACGCCAAACCCGAACTTCCGGGTTCGGCGTTTGGGAGGCCGCCGAGAAGCCCCCCGGCTGTTTTAAAAGGTGACAGCCGGGCGGCGGGGCTTCCCAGCGGCCTCCTGAACGCTGAACCCGGAAGTTCGGCAAAAGTTCGGGTTCGGGAGGCCGCTGGGAAGCCCCGCCGCCTGGCTGTCATCTTTTAAAACAGCCGGGGGGCTTCTCGGCGGCCTCCCAAACTCTGAACCCGGAAGTTCGGGTTTGGTGTTCGGGTTCAGGAGGACGCTGGGAAGCCCTCCGGCTGTTTAAAAAGGTGACAGCCGGGGTGGCGGCGTTTTTTTGCGGGGGGGGGGTCATTGCACGGATTAATTGAGTTTACATTGTTTCCTATGGGAAACAATGTTTCGTCTTACAAACTTTTCGTCTTACGAACCTCCCCCTGGAACCAATTAGGTTCGTAAGACGAGGTATTACGGTACTGATAATGACTTAAGATGGAAACTTTTATACTGTTGCCTGGCTGTAGAACTTTCCAGGGGCTGGCCAGTGAATGTTAACACCACGATCTAATCTTTCCTCTTAGCTTCGTCTCCTGGTGGTCCTTGTGCAAGGTCTAATCCATCTGCTGGTGGACCTCATCAACTCTCTGCCCCTTTATGCCATCGTCCTTCGACTCTGCCGAGGCTACAGACTCGCCTGTAAGCTCTGTAAATCCATATTGTAAATTGTGGGGTTGGACATTTTGCCCGGAGTCCTGTTTATGTTGGTTGTATGGTCTTAAAATCAGGAATCCGTGGCACGCAAATAGATATACACTAAATTGGACAGAGAATTAACTTGTTGCCAGCTGAGAGGTCACATCCTATAAATTCCAACTCACTGTTTTGCCTCCCATTACGATCTTTCTTGCCACAGTTGGCCATGAAAATTTGAGACACCATTGTAGTCGTGATTGGACTACCTACAACAGTGATGGAAAACCTTTTTTTGCTCGGGTGCCAAAAGGGTGGCCGAACGTGTAATAGCGCGCATGCACCTGCCCACACCCATAATGCAATGCTCTCTCCCTGCACATGTTCACACAACCCCCTACGCATGCACGCAGGCCTCTCTGAAGCTTCCAGACTTCCGGTAGGCCCATTGGACCATTTTTCGCCCTCCCCAGACTTTAGGAGGCTTTTCTGGAGCCTGGGGAGAAGAAAAAGAGCTGATAGATAAATTAGTGAAGATTGGACTTAATCCCTGGATAGTTCAGTGGATTTGCAGCTGGCTGAAGCGTAGACATCAGAGAGTTATTGTTAATGGCGAGTATTCTGAGCAGAGACAGGTTACAAGCGGTATGCCACAAGGGTGTGTTCTGGGTCCTATTCTTTTTAATATGTTTGTGAGTGACATAGGGGAAGGTTTGGTAGGGAAGGTTGGCCTATTTGCCAATGACTCTAAAGTGTGCAATAGTGTTGATATTCCTGGAGGCGTCTGTAATATGGTAAACGATTTAGCTTTACTAGATAAATGGTCAAAGCAAAGGAAACTGCAGTTTAATGTTTCCAAATGTAAAATAATGCACTTGGGGAAAAGGAATCCTCAATCTGAGTGTTGTATTGGCAGTTCTGTGTTAGCAGAAACTTCAGAAGAGAAGGATTTAGGGGTAGTGATTTCTGACAGTCTCAAAATGGGTGAGCAGTGTGATCGGGTGGTAGGAAAAGCAAGTAGGATGCTTGGCTGCATAGCTAGGTGTATAACAAGCAGGAAGAGAGAGATTATGATCCCGCTATATAGAGCGCTGGTGAGACCACATTTGCAATACTGTGTTCAGTTCTGGAGACCTCACCTACAAAAAAATATTGACAAAATTGAACGGGTCCAAAGACAGGCTAGAAGAATGGTAGAAGGTCTTAAGCATAAAACGTATCAAGAAAGACTTAATGAACTCAATCTGTATAGTCTGGAGGACAGAAGGGAAAGGGGGGACATGATTGAAACATTTAAATATGTTAAAGGGTTAAATAAGGTTCAGGAGGGGTGTTTTTAATAGGAAAGTGAACACAAGAACAAGGGGACACAATCTGAAGTTAGTTGGGGGAAAGATCAAAAGCAACATGAGAAAATATTATTTTACTGAAAGAGGAGTAGATGCTTGGAACAGACTTCCAGCAGACGTGGTTGTTAAATCCACAGGAACTGAATTTAAACATGCCTGGGATAAACATATATCCATCCTAAGATAAAATACAGAAAATAGTCTAAGGGCAGACTAGATGGACCGTGAGGTCTTTTTCTGCCATCAGTCTTCTATGTTTCTAAAAAACAGGCCTACCTGAAGTTCGTTCCTGAACTTCCAATAGGCCTGTTGGGTCCGTTTTTCACCATCCAAGGCGCTAGAGGCTTTCCTGAAGCCTGGGGAGGGCAAAAACAGCCTCCCAGCCCTCCGGAAGGCCGAAAATCAGCTGACCAGCACGTACATGCATACTGGAGTTGACCTAGGGAAATGCTTCGCGTGCCCTCAGATGTGGCCCCATGTGCAACAGGTTTGCCATTATGGACTATAAGTTGAGTTTCACCAATGATAAGGTAGCATATAACCAACATTTGAAACATAACTCCTAGCAACAAACCTGGTTGCATTTAAACTTCCTGCGTAAAAACGAGATTTTTTTCTCCATGGTGTTCTCTGTTTTTAAAACCCAGATTTGGCCTTCTATAAAATCCCTCCAGCTCGTTGCAGTGGTCAGTCAATAAAGCCTGTTCCTTTCCACACCTGGCTTTTATTTTGTGTTTTTTCAGCTGGTGTCAAATTCAGAGTTCTGGAGCCGGAAACTGGCATACCTCTTCGACTTCTGATGCAGGTAAACCCTTGTCCTTTTGGTTGGTTTCTTTGGGGAATGTTCTGATATTCAGAATACCTTATAGCAATAGCAATAGCTATTTACAGCCCTCTCTAAGCGGTTTATAGATAGTAAGCACGTTGCCCCCAACAATCTGGGTCCTCATTTTACCCACCTTGGAAGGACGGAAGGCTGAGTCAACCTTGAGCCTACTGAGATTCGATCTGCCAAACTGCTGGCAGCCAGTGATCAGCAGAAGTAGCTTGCAGTACTGCACTCTAACCACTGCGCCACCGAGACTGTACCTTTCCACTCTCTCCTACCGTCGACACATACTCATGCTTCATTTGCTATTACTAATATCCTAGTAATATGAGCCCTGGTGACACAGTGATTAGAATGCAGTATTGCTGGCTAATTCTGCCCATAGCCAGCAGTTCGATTCTCACCAGCTAAAGGTTGACTCAGCCTTCCATCCTTCCAAGATCAATAAAATGAGGACCCAGATTGTTGGAGGAAATATGCTGACTCTTAACCCACTTAGAGCTGCAAAGCCCTGTGGAGCCTTATATAAGTCTAAGTGCCACTGCTATAGCTATCCTTCTGAGATCCATTGAAATAAGCATGGAAGGATGGTTGTGTTGTTCCCATTGAGTAGGGCTATCACAATTGGACTGTGAGAATTTGCCTGACTATTAGGTGGAAGCAAAGAGCCAGCAATTGTGGGGAATTCTGGGACTTGAAGTCCACACATAAGTTAAATTTAATAAGGATGAGAATGTTCTGCTTGGGCCTACTCGGATCGGAACAAAGAAGCACCCACTTGCAGAAATTCAAACTAAAAACAAAACTATTTTAAGAATGATTTGTACAAAACAAGGTCTGGATTTCAGTCTATGTTGACAGCGTTCCTGGTCAAATTCGCTAATAGATAACGCGTGGCTGCGGCCAAGAGCTAAATCCAATTTAGACATTCTTCAGTGCTCTAATGTCTTTTTAAACACACACTCAAGAATCTTCAGGTTTTCCTCAAACAGCTGCATTTCTGCACGATGAACTTTAAGGGATAACAGCAGTTTGCTAGCAAAGCATTTCTGGAACCTCGGATCTAGGACCTCCACCATTACAAACGTTGAAACCCCACACCTCTTTACCCATAAATCCTCACTTATATACTATGTGGTGTGGTCAACTGTTTCCTACAGATATTCAATGTCTAGACTTTGTTCCATAGACTCACCTTCTAGAACTTTTCCCATAAAGATATTCCTATCTGCTTCATGACCTTCTGACCCTGACATGTAATAGGGGCTCCTGGTCCCCAATGTACCCCTCATCCTCTGAGTCAGACATTACCATCATTGGGGTTTCTACAGTCTCTGGTGGTTCCCCAGGTTTCCAATTCTCCCTCACTCTCACTCTCTGCATCAGCTGTCAAGAACACTGGCCTGGGGTACCAAGATGGACCCAGTTCATCCTCCTTAGAATCTGTCACTAACTGACCCGGTCATGGGCCACTCACAACAGAGAAGCTCTGCCTTAATATCAAGATATTGCATCAATAGATAGTATAATGTTTAATTAAACAAGTAGTAAATGCACTTGGGGAAAAGGAATCCTCAATCTGAGTATTGCATTGGCAGTTCTGTGTTAGCAAAAACTTCAGAAGAGAAGGATTTAGGGGTAGTGATTTCTGACAGTCTCAAAATGGGTGAGCAAAGTGGTCGGGCAGTAGGAAAAGCAAGTAGGATGCTTGGCTGCATAGCTAGAGGTATAACAAGCAGGAAGAGGGAGATTGTGATCCCCTTATATAGAGCGCTGGTGAGACCACATTTGGAATACTGTGTTCAGTTCTGGAGACCTCACCTACAAAAAGATATTGACAAAATTGAACGGGTCCAAAGACAGGCTACAAGAATGGTGGAAGGTCTTAAGCATAAAACGTATCAGGAAAGACTTAAAGAACTCAATCTGTATAGTCTGGAGGACAGAAGGAAAAGGGGGGACATGATCAGAACATTTAAATATGTTAAAGGGTTAAATAAGGTTCAGGAGGGGTGTTTTCAATAGGAAAGTGAACACAAGAACAAGGGGACACAATCTGAAGTGAGTTGGGGGAAAGATCAAAAGCAACGTGAGAAAATATTATTTCACTGAAAGAGTAGTAGATCCTTGGAACAAACTTCCAGCAGACATGGTTGGTAAATCCACAGTAACTGAATTTAAACATGCCTGGGATAAACATAGATCCATCCTAAGATAAAATACAGGAAGTAGTATAAGGGCAGACTAGGTGGACCATGAGGTCTTTTTCTGCCGTCAGTCTTCTATGTTTCTATATAGATATTTCTCCTCTTACCTGTTTTACACTGAGGGCATCTTATTAACCAGGATGTCTACACAGTAGGTGGTCCCTGTCAAGTTGAACAGATATTTCTGCGAAAAACATTCCACAGTGTTTTCTCATCTGAAATCAGCCGGAAAATAAACGTACTAAACATGCATTGGCTTTCAAACCTAATGTCTTTAAAAAGCAGCTACGTATGCAGAAATGTTTCCCTGTGAAGGCACTTGCCAGATGAATGCAGAGACAACGGGGAATATTTTATTGGCTCCAGTGGCCTTCCGTGAAACCGCCCGGAAGCCATTTCCAGATTTCGGTGCCGTTTCGAACCAGCGTGCCAGTGGAAAGCCACTTTTTCGGATAAATTATTAGGTTACACGCGCTGGGAAACAGGTCTGGCTACATTAATTTTGGATCGCTTTCAATTGAGTACAGTTCAATTCTCAAATGCTGAGCCAAGCTAATATGGGAGTGGTTTGCTGGATCAGGGCCAGAAAATATACTACATGGGGGGGGGGGGGGAGAGGCAATAGACCTGCAAAGAGAGTAAACATTTCAGTTGTGTAGAAATATTAACCTGCTGTGTGGCCATATTGTCCAAAGAAGACTCTTTGGGCTGGTTTTAGTAAACTCCCCATCTATAAAAGCCACAGTCTTCGATGTGCATAGAGTTTCTTCCTTGTGGAGTTATAATAACGAGATTTACTTGGGTTACTGTTTTTATTTGTGCGTTCTTTATTGTGACATCATTTGGGCTACTGTTTTTTAACAGTGGGAAGATGAATCATCATCAAACCGTTAAGAAATGTCTACATTTAAAGGCTGGTTTGGGAGCAGGTTCTTTAAAACCAATTCCAGAAGAGAATATAGAATAATAGAATAATAGTAGAGGAGTGGAGTGGAGTTGGAGGAGTGGAGTAGAATAGAAGGTAGAAGATAGAATAGGTAGGGTAGGGGAGTCATGTGGAGGAGTGGAGTAGAATAGAAGGGTAGGGGAGTGGAGTGGAGGAGTAAAATAGGAATAGAATAGGAATAGAGTAGAATAGAACAGAATAGAATAGAATTCTTTATTAGCCAAGTGTGATTGGACATACTGTACAAGGAATTTTTCTTTGGTGCATTTGCTCTCACGTAATGAGTGTCATAGGGTACACCAATAAGCAATCAGGAAACAATCAATATATGGGTCATTCTTTTGTCAAGTGGATTGGGTGTTTTTTGCAGCCTTATTTTGAAAAGAAACCATCACAAAAACAGCATATATGATACAAAAAACCGTGCTCTTTCCAATGCAGTGATTTTCAACCTTTTTTGAGCCGTGGCACATTTTTTACATTTACGAAATCCTGGGGCACATTGAGAGGGGGGAGGGTGGGGGTTAAAAAAAATTGGACAAAAGAATTATCTCTCTCTCTTCCTTCCTTTTGCTCTATTTTTCTCTCCCTCCCTCTTTCTCTCCCTTCCTTCTTTCTCTCTCCATCCCTCTTTCTTTCTCTTCCTTCCTTCCTCTCTTTTTTGCTCTTTCTCTCTCCCTCCCTCCCTCTATGTCTTTCTTTCTCTCTCCTTCCCTCCCTTTCTTTCTCTCTCTCTATTGCTTTCTTTCTCTTTCTCTCTTTCTCTCTTTCTCTCTCTCTTGCTTTCTTTCTCTTGTTCTCTTTCTCTCTTGCTTTCTCTCTCTCTCTCTCTCTCGTTCTCTTTCTCTCTCTTGCTCTTTCTCTCTCTTGCTTGCTTTCTCTCTCTCTCTTGCTTTCTTTCTCTCTCTCTTGCTTTCTTTCTCTCTCTGAGCTTCGCGGCACACCTGACCATGTCTCACGGCACACTGGTTGAAAAACACTGTTCTACTGAAATAAAAATGAAGATGATTGAAGGTGAGAAAATAGAGAGCTCTGTTTCACCACTTTCAGTCATCTTTATTAGAAAGAGTGAGTTTTTTCAATTTATATAGAAAGACACAACCACAGCCACGTCTCTCGATAGATCTGCACAAGCATTGCGATTTTGTTGTGCCAGCAGTCCTCGACTTACGAGCGCAGTTCGGCCCAAACTTTCTGCTGCTTAAACAAGACATCAGTTTAGGGACTTCTGCCCCATTTTGCAATCTTGCCGCGGTTCTTTAAGGGAATCTCTCTACAGTTATTAAGCAAGTAACACGGTTTTTAAGCGAATCCAGCTTCCCCATTAGCTTGGCTTGTCCGAAGGTCGCAAAAGAAGCTTATGTGACCTTGGAACATTGCAACCATCATAAATACGAGTCAGTTGCTAAATGTCTGGATTTTGATCACATGGCAGGCTGGTACAACGGTCATTTAGTGTGAAAAACGGTTCCACTTTTCACTTTTGTTCAGTGCTGTTGTAACATCGAACGGTCGCTAAAACAGGCTGTTGTAACTTGAGGATTACCTGTGTATCGCTTGGGCCTGCTCCTGATTTAATCTCTCGTAATTGTCTTTCCCCCCCTCCATCTTCCCAACCTGCCAGATCAACCCTCTCCCTTACGGCCGGGTGGTACAAATCTACAGGCTCCCGACCTACAGCTGCTACCCGAAAGACTCCTGGGCTTCTCTGTGCAAGAAGCTGTTTGTGGGAGAGCTCATCTACCCTTGGAAGCACAAGGAGGAGAAGCAAGACTGATGGGGGGATGACCAGGAGAGAACTAAGGGACACCCCAGAGGACTTAAATCGGGTCGGGAGCAGCTCTTGCCCGACCGTCCTTTGTTCTGACTTCCGTCGCCAAGAATTTGAGGGTAGGACGTTCCTACAGAGTCAAATGAATTCCTCACTCGGCTATCTTTTCTGATCACGTCGTCCGTCTGATGTAACCTGACATTAGGACTGCTCCTCTGGAAACGTTGGGATAGGGAATCTCCAGCTGTGGCTTTCGAGGGTGGCATTTAATGCACAGTTCCGTTTCTGGAGAGCCTCTGCCCGCCCTGCGGCTAACATCTCGTTTTCTGCCAATCCTCCTTCTGCAAAGCTGCAGCAGTGTTTCCCAACCTAGCAGTCCAAAGCAGTGTTTCCCAACCTTGGCAACTTGAGGATATTTGGACTTCAATGCTGGCTGGGGAATTCTGGGAGTTGAAGTCCAGATATCTTCAAATTGCCAAGGTTGGGAAACACTGGTCTAGAGCCATGTTACATCTCAACCTTCGGCTGAGTCGAAGACGGGTAGACTTCTACTCCCAGAATTCTCCAGCCCAGCCAGGTTGAGAAGAAAAAAAAATGCTGCATTTGGGGAGCCATTTCTGCACAAAGTTTTGGACATCAACACTTGGAGGAAAAAGGGGAAAAAAAACCCATGGTGTTTGCAATCAACCGACACAGAAACTGCTTGCAGAACTTGGGGAAATCTGGGCCCAGTGTCTGATATGTTTCTCCTATGTACAGTGCTGTAGAGGATTTTTCTATTGCAATAACCAGCAGGAGGGGCCAGAAACAAGATAAGTTGCATCAGCACTTAAGCCTTCTTTCTTTCTTTCTTTCTTTCTTTCTTTCTTTCTTTCTTTCTTTCTTTCTTTCTTCTGTCTTCCCTCCTTTCTTTCCTTCCTCCCTTTGTTCTCTCATTCCCATCTCCCTTCCTTTCCTTTATTCTCTCCTTTCCATCTCCTTCCTCCTTTCTTTCCTTCCCTGCTTCTTTCTTCCATTTTTTCCTTCCTTGTTTCTCTCATTCCCATCTCCTTCCTTCCCTTCCTTCCTTCCTTCCTTCCTTCCCTACTTCCTTCCTTCCCTTTTCCTTCCTCTCTTCCTTCTCTCATTCCCATTTTCCTTCCTTCTTTCTCTTCTTCCTTCCTTCCTTCCCTCCCTCCCCATGTTTATTCTTTTTACCGTATTAGTCAAATGTATGCAGCCACCCCTGGCTCTGAAGACAGCCCTGGGTGGCCTACCACAATAAATAAAAACAGAGAAATCCAAATATAAAGAGCGTAGCAATAAATAAATTTGTCAGCACCCAAAAATGCAAATCATATGTGAAGGAGTTTTTTTAAAGTCACCCTCAACTATGGTCAAGCACAGGAAATCAGGAGTGCCGGCAGCTCAAGTGAATATCAAGATTTATTGCAAGCTTCTGCTGTCTGCAGAAATATGAACTAATGTCAAGGCAAGCTGGCGGTAGATAAGAGTCAATGAAATCCAAGGTGGGATGGACTTAGATCTCTTATGGGCACCAAGGGAAGGTCTGTTTTGGCTAACCGAATGCCCTCCAAGTGTATTGCACCTAAGCAAAGAAGGATGACCTTAGGTTGGAAAATAGGATTCCCCTGCTTGTAAAAGCCATGTCGATGGTCCAGGCCAGGAATAGGACTCCCCAAAGGTTCTTACTTATTTTACTTACTTACCTTTCGTCCCCTGTCCAATTGTCTTTCCTTTCTTTCCCCTATCTTATATATTCTCTTCCTTTCATATATCCTCTCCTCTAAGTTCACTTTCACCCTCTTTTATATTATCACATGTCTATTTTTCTTCCTATGTATTTGTGTATTGGACAAATGAATAAATAAAATAAATAAATGAAATAAATAAAATAAATCAGAGTTGAAAGGGACCTTGCAGGTCATCAAGTCCAACCCCCTGCTTAAGCAGGAAATCCTACAGCACCCCAGCCAGATGACAATCCAATCTCCTCTTGAAAATGTCCAGAGTTGGGGAGTTCACAACCTCCACTGGCAGGCCCTTCCACTTACCCATTTATCATCTTCAAACATTCCTTGACGAAGACTAGAATAGACAGTCAATTGTGCATCGGTGTTTATTTAAAAGCTGGTTTTAAGCCAGCCCATCTGTTAATTAGGTCATAGATAAGAGGCACATTTCCTTTGAACCAGGCGTGAAATCCAGCAGGTTCTAACAGGTTCTGGAGAACCAGACGCAGAAATTTTGAATCGTTCGGAGAATCGGCAAATAACAACTCTGGCTGGCACCGGAGTGGGGGGGGAAATGCGGATTTTGCAGTATCCTTCCCCTGGATTTGGGAGGGAATGGAGGTTTTGCAGTATCCTTCCCCCAGGAGTGGGGATGGAATGGAGATTTTGCAGTATCCTTCCCCTGGAGTGGGGAGGGAATGCGGATTTTTCAGGATCCTTCCCTTGGAGTGGGAAGGGAATCTCCATTCCATCCCCACTCCTGGGGGAAGGATACTGCAAAACCTCCATTCTCTTCCAAATCCAGGGGAAGGATACTGCAAAATCCACATTCCCTCCCCACTCCAAGGGAAGGATACTGCAAAATCCCCATTCCCTCCCCACTCCAAGGGAAGGTTACTGCAAAATCTCCATTCCATCCCCACTCCAAGGGAAGGATACTGCAAAATCTCCATTCCCTCCCCACTCCAAGGGAAGGATACTGCAAAATCCCCATTCCCTCCCCACTCCAGGGGAAGGATACTGCAAAATCCCCATTCCCTCCCCACTCCAAGGGAAGGATACTGCAAAATCTCCATTCCCTCCCCACTCCAAGGGAAGGATACTGCAAAATCCCCATTCCCTCCCCACTCCAAGGGAAGGATACTGCAAAATCCGCATTTCCTCCCCACTCCAAGGGAAGGATACTGCAAAATCTCCATTCCATCCCCACTCCAAGGGAAGGATACTGCAAAATCTCCATTCCATCCCCACTCCAAGGGAAGGATACTGCAAAATCCCCATTCCCTCCCCACTCCAAGGGAAGGATACTGCAAAATCTCCATTCCCTCCCCACTCCAAGGGAAGGATACTGCAAAATCCCCATTCCCTCCCCACTCCAAGGGAAGGATACTGCAAAATCCGCATTTCCTCCCCACTCCAAGGGAAGGATACTGCAAAATCTCCATTCCATCCCCACTCCTGGGGGAAGGATACTGCAAAACCTCCATTCTCTCCCAAATCCAGGGGAAGGATACTGCAAAATCCACATTTTGCAGTATCACATTATCTTTCCCCTGCCACACTTACCAAGCCACGCCCACAGAACCAGTAGTAAAAAAAAATGAATTCATCACTCCTTTTAACTTTCTCCTGGTGGGTCTTTGCTTAATGTGGCAATTATAATTAGCTTTGTCACACCATTGCATTAATGGGCACAGCGTCTGCAGCCTGCCTTGGATGCCCTGTGGTTAGAATGGCTAGGAATGTTCAGATTGGTACCTGTGGCATGCACAAGGCTCCTGACGTAAGAACATCTGCTTTAGAATAAACTGTAGAAAAATCTCTGTGGAAAGTAATTGGGCTGATTCCATGTGGATTGTGACAGCACACTCCCTTCCTAAAAGCACTTAAGTTACTCATGATTGCTAAGACCAAGCCATCATCAATATACTCCCTCCTTCTCTCTCTCTCTCTGATTTTTTATTCATTTTCAGGGCTATTACTAATCCGACCTGGATTTTTACAGGTAGTCCTCAACTTACAACAGTTCATTTAGTGACTCTTTCAATTTCACTGGGGGGGGGGGATGACCATTTTTTCAGACTTGCAGCATTCTTGTGGTCATTGGTCAAAATTCGGACACTTGGCACCTAGCCCATGTTCACACCCTCGACTTAACAACTACAATTGAGCCCAAAATATATGTTGCGAAGTGAGACATTGTTTGAGTGAGTTTTGCCCATTTTGCAAACTTTCTTGCCCCAGTTGTTAAGTGAATTGCTGAAATTGATAAGAGAGTAACCTAGTTGTTAAGTGAATCTGACTTCCCCATTGTCTTTGCTTGTCCGAAGATCGCAAAGGAGGATCATGTGACCCTGGCCACAGTCATAATACACCCCAGTTGCCAAACCTCCAAGATTTGATCATGCGCCCCCAGAAATGCTGCAGCGGTCATAAGTGCCAGTGATGGCGAACCTTGTTTCCCTTGGGTGCCAAAAGAGCATAGGTGCACACTATTGCACATGCCCGAGTGCCTACACCCATAATTCAATGCCTGGGGAGGGCGAAAACAGTTTCCCCCGGCCCCCCGGAGGCCTTCTGGAGGCTGGAAATGGCCTGTTCCCCAACTTCTGGTGGGCCCAGTAGGTTCGTGTTTTGCCCTCCCTAGGGATGGGGGAGGGCGTTTTTACCCTACTACAGTGTTCCCACGATTTCCGCGGGGGATGCATTCCGAGACTGCCCGCGAAAGTCGAATTTCCGCGAAGTAGAGATGCAGAAGTAAATACACCATTTTTGGCTATGGACAGTATCACAAGCCTTCCCTTAACACTTTAAACCCCTAAATTATCATTTCCCATTCCCTTAACGACCATTTACTCACCATGATTACTGGTACTCACCATTGAATAAGACACTTAGTGATCCTGATATTTATAAACATAATTATTTATTAACAATATTGTTTTTTTTTATTTGCAAAAATTATTAGTTTGGCGATGACATATGACATCATTGGGTGGGGAAAACCGTGGTATAGGGAAAAAAAACCACGAAGTATTTTTTAATTAATATTTTTTGAAAAACCGTGGTATAGGCTATTCGCGAAGTTCGAACCTGCGAAAATCGAGGGAACACTGTACTAGCTTCCCTGGAGCCGGAGTAGGGCAAAAACGCCCCCCTCTATTCCTCCTAAGGCTCTTTGGAAGCCAAAAACGCCCTCCTAGAGCCTCTGTATGAGCCAAAAATCAGCTGGCTGGCACACACATGCATGTTGGACTAAGCTAGGGCAACGGCTCGTGTGCCAACAGATATGGCTCTACCTGCCACCTGTGGCACCCATGCCATAGATTCGTCATCACTGTCATAGGTCATCATTAGACAGGGTGTCCCCCCAAAAATGTATACACATTTTAAATAATTATAAACTTGGTGTTTATTATAATTTTATTATTTCAAAAATGTAAAAATATTTACAAGTATCATTTTATTGTTTTTAAGAGTTTTATTGTATATTTACAAGTATCATTTTATTGTTTTTAAGAGTTTTATTGTTTTTATTTGTTTTCGAAGATTAGTCTGGCTGTCATTATTCTGTTCAGGGCTTGAATCTGCAAAATAAACACAAACAGTTTCATTATTGGCTATTTACAATTATTTAAAATGAGTTAAAAGGCAGTGAAAAAAACAATAAAATGATACTTGTAAATATTTTTTACATTTTTGAAATAATACAATTATAACAAACACCAAGTTTACAATGATTTAAAACGTGTACACATTTTTTGGGGGACACCCTGTATTTCTCGTCCCATCGTAACTTCGAACAGTCGTTAAATGAAGGGCTGTATGCAGGCAAGGGTTCCTACGTACCGCTGACACCGGTGCAATGCCCATGCAACACCGGGGGGCAGGCGCACGCACATCTGAGCGCATGCAGGGAAATCTCATCGGCCGCTTGAGATTTTTGGTGTGGGGTGTCTTTTTTTGCTGAAAATAGCCGCAATCTCTCTCGTGCGCACGTCCTCTCATGAGATTTCACTTCCTGCACATCTGCATAAATCAGATCTCGCTCAGATGCCCCTGCCCACCTGCCAATCACCCAGAGCTGCATGCGCAGTGTGGTACACAGTGTGGCCCATACCGGGTAGCAACCCATTACTGGCGGTCAGTCAAGGACCACCTGTGCAATAACAACATTTATTTATTTATTTATTGGATTTGTATGCCGCCCCTCTCCGTAGACTTGGGGCGGCTAACAACAGTAATAAAAACAGCATATAAACAATCCAATATTAAAACAGTTAAAAACCCTTATTATAAAACCAAACATATATACAGACATACCATGCATTAAAATTGTAAAGGCCTAGGGGGAAAGAGTATCTCAATTCCCCCATGCCTGGCGGCAGAGGTGGGTTTTAAGAAGCTTACGAAAGGCAAGGAGGGTGGGGGCAATTCTAATCTCTGGAGGGAGTTGGTTCCAGAGGGCTGGAGCCGCCACAGAGAAGGCTCTTCCCCTGGGTCCCGCCAAGCGACATTGTTTAGTTGACGGGACCTGGAGAAGGCCAACTCTGTGGGACCTAACTGGTCGCTGGGATTCGTGCGGCAGAAGGCGGTGCCTGAGATAATCTTGTCCGGTGCCATGAAGGGCTTTATAGGTTATAACCAACACTTTGAATTGTCACCGGAAACTGATCGGCAGCCAATGCAGACTGCGGAGTGTTGGGAGTAACATGGGCATATTTGGGAAAGCCCATGATTGCTCTCGCAGCTGCATTCTGCACGATCTGAAGTTTCTGAACACTTTTCAAAGGTAGCCCCATGTAGAGAGCGTTACAGTAGTCGAGCCTCCAGGCGGTGACCAGGTGGTGACCTGTCATCAAAACCAAACAAACGTCAAAAAATATTCCCTAGTAAAAACGTTAATGTTTAATATTGAAAGCCCAGTGTCTCCTGTTGCAGTCAGGGTGGGGGCGGAACAAGATTACATAATCCCAGAGAGTCTGCAGAACCGGAAAATGAAATATATTTCCTCTCCCTTCCTTTCCCAAAGTTGTTTTGAATCTGGACTGGATCCAGGCTACTGCAGCCAACGGTTGCGTCGGGTTGGCCAACCACCTGACCTCGTGAGGGGTCCATGTGCTTAATGCATGATTAATGCTTAATGCTGATTTGGGTGCAGAGGATTTTCAGCACTTCCACTGAATCCTGAATTGTAAGCCGTCTCGGGAGAAGGGCAGCGTAGAAATCGAATGAATGAATTAAAAAATTAAAAAATTAAATAAGAGGAAAAATAGAGATGGCCAACGTCCTTCTCCTTCCTTCATTCTAACCCAGTTTGCTAATGCCTCACACTTGCCAGAGACCGGTTAGATCCCACAGGGTCGGCCTTCTCTGGGTCCTGTCGGCCAAACAGTGCCATTGAGCGGGACTGTGGGGGAGGGCCTTCTCTGTGGTGGCTCCGGCTCTCTGGAACCAACTACCTCTGGAGATCTGCATTTCCCCCACCCTCCTGGCTTTCTGGAAAGCCTTAAAAACTTGGCTTTGCCAGCAGGCCTGGGGAGGTGCCATGAGCAATAGCATCCAGCTCCAGCCCTGAAGTACAAATGTTTCATTAAGGGGATTTTATATTGTTTTAATATGATGTTTTTAATATGATTGTACGTCACCCAGAGTCCGAAAGGAGTTGGGCAGCTCACAAATCTAAATTAAAATTAAAAATTTATTGATTTTATTTATTGATTTTATTTATTTATTCATTCATTCATTCATTTATTAAATTTGTATGCCGCCCCTCTCCGCAGACTCGGGGTGGCTCACAACAGTAACAGAAAACAATATATAATACAAATTCAATAATTAGAAAGCTAAAAACCCATAGTTTAAAAAACATGCACACAACATACCATACATAAACAGTATAGGCCTGGGGAAGATATTTCAGTTCCCCCATGCCTGACGGCAGAGGTGGGTCTTAAGGAGTTTGCAGAAGGCTGGAGGGTGGGGACAGTTCTAATCTCAGGGAGGGAGCTGGTTCCAGAGGGTCGGGGCCGCCACAGAGAAGGCTCTTCCCCTGGGACCCGCCAAACGACATTGTTTAGTCGACGGGACCCGGAGAAGGCCAACTCTGTGGGACCTAATTTATTTGTTTTGTCAAGTACATATTGGTGAATTGAATTCTTCGGCAGTCCTTGGGTCTCTCCCCAGCCTGTCAACGGAGCCCTTTTTGGACGCTCAACATGACATCCGGTCCACTCAATGGCTGATGGGCTGCCAGGCTTAAGCTAAAGGCTTCCACGGAGGCGTGGATAGGAGTCCTGTGCCAGACGGAGAGGAGGGAGGTTATAAAGCACGGCTTGGCTTTTTTCACAGTTCACTGAGCTATTCCCTCTTGGCTGACAGATCGGAGTTCATTGTCCTGATGTTTTTCTAGCCACGTCTAGAGAGAGGAAGAGGGCTGAGAAAATTGGCGTTGCCCGTAAGATAACAACGAGAGTTGGATTGGGGGAGGGGGGGCTACTGGAATTGTCCAGTGTTAGAGAGATTGGAACTTCTCAGCTGGACGTGGAAAACATCTATCCAACATCTTCCCAAGGAGTGTCTTTATTTTTTCTAAAAGGGGGATTATCCTCTCTCCCTTCTCTCCCTCCTCTACTCTTCCCTTTCTTTCCTTCACCTTCCCCATCCATTCAAGCCCATCTCCCTCCTCTCCTCTTCCCTGTATCCATTTGGTTATGGCCTAGAAAGCCCTTCATGGCATCGGACGAGAATATTTCCGGGACCCCCTTCTGCCGCACGAATCCCAGCGACCGATTAGGTCCCACAGAGTGGGCCTTCTCTGGGTCCCGTCGACAAAACAATGTCATCTGGTGGGACCCAGGGGAAGAGCCTTCTCTGTGGCGGCCCCGACCCTCTGGAATCAACTCCCCCCCGGAGATTAGGACCGCCCCCACTCTCCTCGCCTTTCGCAAACTCCTTAAAACCCACCTCTGCCGTCAGGCATGGGGAAATTGATTCCCCCAGGCCGTTCCCGTTTCATGCATGGTTTTTGTCTGGGATGTATGACTGTTTTTACATTAAGGGTTTTAAATTGCTTTTTAACAATTGGATTTGTACTGTGTTTTTTGTTGTGAGCTGCTCTGAGTCTCCGGAGAGGGGCGGCATACAAATCAAATCAAATCAATAAATAAATAAATATACTCCCTCACCAGTGGTGGGCAGCAGCTGAGGTGGTTAGGTTCTCTGTCCCGGTAGGAAATTCCAGGATGTCCCTGCACGAGATTTGGGTTCTCACGCATGCGAGATTTCAATGATTTTCATTGATTTTTTGCTTCTGCGTGTTGTGGTTAGCTCTGGCCCAGCTCCTGCTCCAAGGACTGTGGATGTGGGGGAGACATCCACATGCTGCAGGCCTGTTTTGCCCCTGGTGGAATCTGATGATGAAGGCTCCTCTGACCAAGAAGACATGAGTGACAGGGAGGAGGAGAGTGGGGCAGACAGCTCAGAAGGAAATCAATTATCTAGCTCCTCCTTGGATTCAGAACAAGAGTTAATGATACAGCCACGCATGCGGAGAGCGATGCATAGGCAACAACAACTGAGAGATTATTATCAAAGAAAATGAGGCCACCTGTGGTTGGGTGAGGCTGTGGTAATTAGTGAGGCTGCTATAAATAGCAGCCTGTGGGTTTGGCCATTGTGGAGGATTATCTGATCCTTGTGTTTCGTGACTGCTTTACTGACTTTGACCATTTGTGTGCTGATTTTTCCCCGCTATGAAACTAAACCAGAGCAAAGTGTGTTTCACTTTGTGAAAGAAGAAGGACTGTGAATTGCCTCACAGCTGCAAGCTAAGTATCTCAGAACTGATAAGGGACTTGTACAAATTACCAGTTTGTTTGGAGACGAGTGCTCTTTGCTGTACCAAAAGAGGGCTTGGTTTAAGTGAATTTTCATTATAAAGAACATTGTTTTGAATTTTCAAACGTGTGTGTGTCTGAAATTTGTACCTGTGAATTTTTGGGAGGATTCTACCAGAGAGCCCGACAGAACACTGCGCATGCGGCATAATGTACATTAATACAATTGAGAGAGTCCAAAAACATTTCACGAGAAGAGTCCTCCTCTGCTCGTAACAGAACACCTTATTCCCCAAGACCTGAAACGTTGGGCTTAGATCATTTAGAGCTACGTCGCCTTCAATCTGACCTAAATGTAGTTCATAAAGTCATATATCACAATGTCCTGCCGGTCAATGAATACTTCAGCTTCAACCGCAACAACACACATGTGCACGATCGATTCAAACTCAATGTAAACCACTCCAAATTTGACTGCAGAAAATACGACTTCTGCAACAGAGTGATCAATGATTGAAATGCACTACCTGACTCTCTGTGGTTTCTTTCCCAAACCCCAAAAACTTTAACCGTAGGCTGTCTACAGTCAACCTCACCCCAATTCTAAAAGGTCTGTAAGGGACGTGTCTTACTGTCCTATTGTCTTCTTCTTTTATCTGTTATCTAATACATGCTTGAATGAATGAATGAATGAATGAATGAATGAATGAATGAATGAATGAATGAATGGAAAAATAAGTCTACGGAGAGGGGCGGCATACAAATCCAATAAATAAATAATAAACTAAAATAAACTAAAATAAACTAAAATAAAATAAAATAAAATAAAATAAATAAAATAAAATAAAATAAAATAAATAAATAATAAAATAAAATAATGAAATGGAATGCAATAAAATAAAATAAACAAAATAAAGTAAAGTAAACTAAAATAAATAAAATAATGAAATGAAATGATATAAACTAAAATAAATAAAATATGAAATGAAATAAAATAAAATAAATAAAATAATAAAATAAAATAAATAAAATAATGAAATGAAATAAACTAAAATAAATAAAATAATGAAATAAACTAAAATAAATAAAATAATGAAATGAAATGAAATAAACTAAAATAAATAAAATAATGAAATGAAATGAAATAAAATAAATAAAATAATAAAATAAAATAAAATAAATAAAATAATGAAATGAAATAAAATAAAATAAATAAAATAATAAAATAAAATAAATAAAATAAAATAAAATAATAAAATAAAATAAAATAATGAAATGAAATAAAATAAATAAAATAAAATAAATAAAATGAAATAATGAAATAATAAAATAAAATAATAAAATAAAATAAAATAAAATTGGATCCAGTTTGCTCCGTCCCTTGGTTAATTTGAATACCGTTTGGGGGGAATGGCCCTGGCTTCCATTGCTCAGTCGTGATGTCTAATAAGAGAAAGGCAGGATACGTGCTTTGCATGCAAGCACGACCAAGCCTTGGCCTCTCCTGGGAAAAGGATCTCCTAGGCATGTGAAAACATTCCCTTCCCTAAAGGCTTCGGGCTAGTCAGGACAGGAAGAGCGACAAAGCAAACAGACGGACCGCGGCATGCCAGAGGAGGTCAGTGTTAGAAGCCATGGTGACCACCTTGGGTTTGTACAAGGGTCTCTCCACACTTGGCAACTTTAAGAGTTGAGAACTTCAACTCCCAGAATTCCCCAGATAGCCATGCTAAGAGCCGAAGTCCACAAGCCTTAAAGTTGCCAAATTTAGAGACCCCCCATGTTAGAACATTCATGCAAATGGCTATACAAAGGGTCATTTTTCTGACATTTAACAGAGTTGGAAGGAACCTTGTAGGTCATCTAGTCTGCCCCCCTTCACCTAAGCAGGAAACCCTACTCATTGGTTCTCAACCTGGGGGTCGGGACCCCCCCTTTTTCCCCCCTCCCTTCCCCCTAGGCTTATAGAATTTATACATGGTATGTTTGTTGGTATGATTGGTCTCTTAAATTGGGGTTTTTTAGATTACTTTTTAATATTAGATTTGTTACATTGTTTTTTATTGTTGTTAGCCGCCCCGAGTCTTCGGAGAGGGGCGGCATACAAATCTAATAAAACTAAACTAAACTTTGGGGGGGTCGAACAACCATTTCACAGGGGTCGCCTAAGACCACGGGAAAAGACACATTTCCCACAGAGTTAGGAACTAAAGCCTCTATTCTGGCGCCTTAGAACATATTTTTACTGTTCTGTCTGGGTTCCCCCAGACCTCAACACCAACTGGAAAAAACAGCCAGACACTCTGGTAAAAGCCAAAAGTATTTTATAACTGGAAAAAATAAGCACAGAGGAAAACCTGTTCTTCCCAACAGACAGGATATAATACAGTACAGCAGGGTCCTGATGTCCAGACAATACAGCAAGCTTCTTGCTGGCAACCCCCCCCCCCAAGGTTTCAATAGTCAAAGGCACAAACCAGGATTCCAAGACACCAAAGTTCACAGTCAGGTCCCACGACTCTCAAAGATAAAACTCCACAAGCCAGGAAGGGTGGGTCTGCCTTTTAGCCTTTCCCAAGAGCACCACACCCAAACCCAGCTGCTGCCACTTTAATGCTGAAAGTATTTAGCCAATTGACTCCGTCTCTGATTAGCTCTCCGTTGTCGCAGATCAATTATGGCTTGTGCACTTTCCTCTAAGGAATCCAGGCTGCTTGCTGAGGAGAGCTCCCCCTGGTGGGACTCTGGCTGTCCTCCCTCTTCTTCAGCCTGGGATTCCTCCTCGTCTGTCTGCACCTCCTGTTCCTCAGCCTCTCCCTCTGAGCTGGAAACCGACAGAAGGTCAGCCGTTCCTGGAGGGGCCTCAGACGGAACCACAACATTTACAATCTGAGTCTGACCAATCAAGGGCTTACAGTGGGGCATCCCTCTGACCTTCCTGCCAATCGGCTTAAAGCTGTTGGGAGAATTGGCACTAGACTTATGGTTGGGGGTCACCACAACATGAGGAACTATATTAAGGGATCACAACATTAGAAAGGTTGGGAACCACTATTCTACACCATTTCTGACAGATGGCGGTCCAGTCTCTCCTTGAAAGCTTCCAGTGAAGTTCCCTACAACTTTTGAAGGCAACTTCTGTTCCGTTGGTTGATTGCTCTCAAAAAGCTTAGTGTTGAAATACCCACAACTTCTGGAAGCAAGCCATTCCACCGATTAATTGTTGTCGCTGTCAGAAAATTCCTCCTTATTTCCAGGTTGAACCTCTCCTTGTTCAGTTTCCATCCATTATTCCTTGTTTGGCCTTCAGGTGCCTTGGAAAATAGCTGGACCCCCCCTCCTCTCTAGGGCAGCCCCTCAAGTATTGGAAGACTGCTCTCATATCTCCCCTGGTCCTTCTCTTCACTAGATCAGTCAGGCCCAGTTCTTGTGACAGTTCCTGTGAAGTCCTAATGCACCTGACACTGCTCCAGAGTAACAGAATTGGAGGGGACCCTGAAGGTCTTCTAACCCAACCCCTACTCAAGTAGAAGACCCTATGCCAGAGGTTCTCAACCTTCCTAATGCAACGACCCCTTAATAAAAGTTCCCCATGTTGCAATACATATATTGGTTGCGGCAAGAATTACATTTGCACAGAAATGGAAAGGTAAGGAAATACCAAAGGATGCAGAAGTTTATAAAAACATTATGGAATGTGCAGAATTAGATATGATGACAAAACACTTGAATAATAGAAACATAGAAGACTGACGGCAGAAAAAGACCTCATGGTCCATCTAGTCTGCCCTTATACTACTTCCTGTATTTTATCTTACAATGGATCTATGTTTATCCCAGGCATGTTTAAATTCAGTTACTGTGGATTTATCTACCACATCTGCTGGAAGTTTGTTCCAAGGATCTACTACTCTTTCAGTAAAATAATATTTTCTCATGTTGCTTTTGATCTTTCCCCCAACTAACTTCAGATTGTGTCCCCTTATTCTTGTGTTCACTTTCCTATTAAAAACACTTCCCTCCTGGACCTTATTTAACCCTTTAATATATTTAAATGTTTCGATCATGTCCCCCCTTTTCCTTCTGTCCTCCAGACTATACAGATTGAGTTCCTCATGTTGCAATACATATATTGGTTGTGGCAAGAATTACATTTGCACAGAAATGGAAAGATAAGGAAATACCAAAGGATGCAGAAGTTTATAAAAAAATTATGGAAGGTGCAGACTTAGATATGATGACAAAACGCTTGAATAATCAAGTAGAAACAGAATATTATAAAATATGGAACAAATTGTATGAATGGTGGGATTTTAAAAATAATATTACAAGTTAAAGTAACAAGAATTTATCATTTTTTGAATTTATAGTTTTGAAATTTTATAAGTTAGAGTTTAATAGTTTAAAAAAGGTTTACAGTAGAATAAATTTAGATATGCTATTTACTATATTATATGTTTTTGAATAAGTATTTTACAGACAAAGTACCGTAATTAATTGACATATAGAGTCATAAGGTTTTTATTTTTTGTAGTAGTTAGACTTCTAAGATAAGCAGAGCAATGGCAGCTCCTTGAGTGTTCAATGTTGTGTGTCTTTGTTTGTCCTTTTAAAAAGTTCAATAAAAATACTTCAAAAAAAAAAGTTCCTCATGTTGTGGTGACCTCCAACCATAAGTCTAGCGCCAATTCTCCCAACAGAGCTTTAAGCTGATTGGCAGGAAAGTCAGAGGGACACTCCCACCCTTTAATATATTTAAATGTTTCGATCATGTCCCCCCTTTTCCTTCTGTCCTCCAGACTATACAGATTGAGTTCCTCTTGTTGCAATACATATATTGGTTGTGGCAAGAATTACATTTGCATAGAAATGGAAAGATAAGGAAATACCAAAGGATGCAGAAGTTTATAAAAAAATTATGGAAGGTGCAGACTTAGATATGATGACAAAACGCTTGAATAATCAAGTAGAAACAGAATATTATAAAATATGGAACAAATTGTATGAATGGTGGGATTTTAAAAATAATATTACAAGTTAAAGTAACAAGAATTTATCATTTTTTGAATTTATAGTTTTGAAATTTTATAAGTTAGAGTTTAATAGTTTAAAAAAGGTTTACAGTAGAATAAATTTAGATATGCTATTTACTATATTATATGTTTTTGAATAAGTATTTTACAGACAAAGTACCGTAATTAATTGACATATAGAGTCAAATTTAATAAATATCTAATATAAATGTATGTTATTTTTCTATTGATCTGACTATAGTTAGGTTTTTATTTTTTGTAGTAGTTAGACTTCTAAGATAAGCAGAGCAATGGCAGCTCCTTGAGTGTTCAATGTTGTGTGTCTTTGTTTGTCCTTTTAAAAAGTTCAATAAAAATACTTCAAAAAAAAAAGTTCCTCATGTTGTGGTGACCTCCAACCATAAGTCTAGCGCCAATTCTCCCAACAGAGCTTTAAGCTGATTGGCAGGAAAGTCAGAGGGACACTCCCACTGTAAATGCCTGATTGGTCGGATTGTAAAAATATGTTCCAAGGAGCCAGAATAGGAGCTTTAGTTCCCAACACCATGAGAAATTTGTCTTTTTCTGTGGTCTTAGGCAACCCCTGTGAAACGGTCATTTGACCCCCAAAGGGACCCCAACCCCCAGGTTGAGAACCACTGCCCTATGCCATTTCAGACAAATAGTTGTCCAATTATTTCTTTAAAACCTCTAGTATTGAAGCACCCCCAACTCCTAGTGGCAAGCCGTTCCACTGATTAATTGTTGACACTGTCAGGAATTCCACTCCCATGGGGTGTGACATTATGGCTTATGCAGTCCATGGTAAACCAGGATGTGGTAGGAACAGAGTTAGACCTTGTTTCAGCACACATTAAATTTGCATCGTCAACCCTCCGGAAAGCAGAGAGGTTTCCCTTTGTCCTTGTAAAAATACTATGCCCATTCCTTGCCTCAATGGATGGAGGGGATTTGCACACCGAATTTCTCAATATCCCTTCAGAGAGAGACGAAATCTTGCAAGCCTGATCAAAGCCTTCCCATTCCCCCTTTCGCTGTCAGCTCTCTCACGTTAAGATTGGGAGGTGGATGGGAAGGCATCTGTCTGCTTTAAACTGGATGGATTAAAGCCTCTGCTTTTAACCCGCTTCTTTTTCCCACTGCTTTTCTCAACTCTTCTTTCTTTGTCTCTGTCTCTGTTTCTGTCTGTCTGTCTGTCTGTCTGTCTGTCTGTCTGTCTGTCTGTCTGTCTCTCTCTCTCTCTCTCTCTCTCCTTTCTTCCTCTTCTTTCTCTCTTCTCTCTGTTTCTCTTTGTTTCTCTGTCTCTGTCTTCTCTCTCTCTCTCCTTTCTCTTTTTCTTTCTTTCTTTCTCTCTTCTCTGTTTCTCTTTGTTTCTCTGTCTCTGTCTCTTTTCTTTCTCTCCTTTCTCTTTTTTTCTTTCTCTCTTCTCTCCCTCTCTCCGTTCTTCCTCTTTTCTTTCTCTGCCTCCCCTCTCTGTTTCTCTGTCTCCTTCTCTTCCTTTTTTCTCTCCTTTCTCTCTCTCCTTTCTCTTATTTTTTCTCTCTTCTCTTCTCTCTGTGTCTCTATCTGTCTCTCTGTCTCTGTTTCTTTCTTTCTCTTTCTTTCTGTCTTCTTTCTGTTTGTCTCTCTCTTCTTTCTCTCTTTTCTTTTTGTTTCTGTTTCTCTTTTTCTTTCTTTCTTTCTTTCTTTCTCTGTCTTTCTCTTCTCTCTCTTTCTCTTTGTCTCTGTCTCTCCTCTTTCTTTCTTTCCTTTCTCTCTCTCCTTTCTCTTTTTCTTTCTCTCTTCTCTCTCTTTCCTTTCTTCCTCTTTTCTTTCTCTGTCCTCTCTCTGTCTCCCTCTCTTCTTTCTCTCCTTTCTCTCTTTTATTTCTCTTTTTAGCTCATTCTCTCTTTTCTTCTCTCTGTCTCTGTCTCTCTTTTCTTTCTTTCTCTCTTCTTTCCCTCTTCTCTCTCTCTTTCTTCCTTTCTTTCTTTCTCTGTCTCTCTTTTCTCTCTCTCCCTCTCTCTTTCTCTCTCTCTCTCCCCCTATCCCTCCCACTGTCTTTTCTGCATTCTTTGGGCTTCTTGCTCTCCCCTGCTCCCTTCTGCCTTACATCACTGAGAGCATTATCCTTTTCTTTTACAATCCCATATTGGTCTTGAGAAAGGCTTTTGGCAAGAAAGGGGAAGGCTGGGCAGAGAGAAATGGTGAAAAGAGATGAACCCAGCCAGACGGCTGCTCTTTTAATTCTTTCTTTTGTCAATACCACCACGAGCTGATGTTTTAGGGCAAGATAACTTGGCTTATGTGGAGCAGCATAAATTTGGCAGGAGTCTCTCCCAGCATTTCTTAGCATGCCTTTGTGCTAGGCTTTCCACCAACAATGAACATAACATCCCAAACACAGAGTATTCCTCACATGTTATCCTATCTCAGCCCAAAACAGAACTATGGATAACCCTTGTTCTCCATAAACATACCAATATAATAGTTTCCGGATGTGTATTGTACTTTTTCCCCCTACATGGATGTTTTTCTAGTGGCAGAACCCTAAATCTCCAGAACTTGCATAGTGAAGCTTTTGATAAGTTGACTTCGCCAAGTGTGACCAAGCTATGCATTTTGGCAATATTTTCATAGGGTGGCACCATGGAGGAGAAAGAAAGCATTACATAATACACTTAGAAGAGGATTTAACCTTATTGTTTTACTTGTCATTTTGTCATTTGCAAAATGAAGCAAAAATGAAGCTACCAAAATGAGGTGAGGTTCAAGTGACTTTCAGTGTCAAGGTTCCTGGGTCTAGAAAGCCTAGAACTACGATGCCTTAAACATGATCTAAGTATTGCCCACAAGATCATATGCTGCAACGTCCTGCCTGTCAACGACTACTTCAGCTTCAACCGCAATAACACAAGAGCATGCAACAGGTTCAAATTTAATATCAACCGCTCCAAACTTGACTGTAAACAATATGACTTTAGCAATCGAGTTGTCGAAGCGTGGAACTCATTACCGGACTCCGTGGTGTCAACCCCAACCCCCAACAAATCAGAATAGGAAGCACCATATCCACCCCCGTCCCAGTTAAAAGCGGTGTTCCCCAAGGTAGTGTACTGGGACCAACGCTCTTCATTCTCTACATCAATGACCTTTGCGATTACATCACAAGCAACTGTGTCCTCTTCGCCAACGATGTAAAACTCTTCAACACCACCGATAACACAACTACTCTCCAAAAAGACCTTGACGCTGTTTCTGAGTGGTCCAACACATTGCAACTCCAAATCTCAACTAGCAAATGCTCTGTCCTACACATTGGGAAGAAGAATCTGAACTCCAAATACGAACGGAATAATCAAATTATCACAGATAATCCCTACTCGGTTAAAGACCTTGGTATACTAATAACAAAAGATTTAAGTGCCAAAGCCCACTGCAACAATATAGCCAAGAAGGCTTCAAGAGTTGTAAACCTAATCCTACGTAGCTTCTGCTCTGGCAATCTCACACTACTTACCAGAGCTTACAAAACTTTTGCCAGATCCATCCTCGAATACAGCTCATCTGTTTGGAACCTATATCGTATCTCAGACATTAACACCCTTGAAAATGTCCAAAGATACTTCACCAGAAGAGCCCTTCACGCCTCCACTCGAAACAGAATACCCTATGAGACTAGACTTTCAATCCTGGGCCTAGAAAGTTTAGAACTAAGACACCTTAAACAAGATGTAAGTATTGCCCACAAGATCACATGCCGCAACGTCCTGCCTGTCGGCGACTACTTCAGTTTCAACCACAACAACACAAGAGCACACAACAGATTTAAACTTAATATTAACCGCTGCAAACCTGACTGTAAAAAATATGACTTCAGTAACCGAGTTGTCGAAGCGTGGAACTCATTACCGGACTCCATAGTGTCATCCCCAAACCCCCAACACTTTACCCTTAGATTATCTACGGTTGACCTATCCAGATTCCTAAGAGGTCAGTAAGGGGCGAGTACAAGTGCACTAGAGTGCCTTCCGTCCACTGTCCTATTGCTCTCCTATATCTCCTATACCTTTCTTCTATTCCTATATCTCTTCTTCTATTCTTTCATTGATATGTTCTATTACTATATCTTATTTTCTATTATTTCTTAGATATATTTTACTATGAGTATCTCCTCTATAACCTTTATCATGTATTTTACTATGTGTATATAGATATATACCCACTAAAACCCTCATTGTGTATTGGACAAAATAAATAAATAGAATAAAACCAATGAAAGGTAAAATATGCTTTTCGGTTCAGCAATTCCTCCACTCAAGAAATATTTGGATTCCTCCTGACTTGAGAACTGAAGAAATTCCTTGGATAAGAAGCGAAACGTCTTCAAGGAAAAAACAAAGTCCAGTTGCCTTTTGAAAAAACACCCTTGGGACAACTGTGACCTGGATGATGGAGAATCTCCACAGACGTCCCTCCCACTTGCTTATCCCAAATTCTCACTTTAGAAATCTGGAATTGACCAAATAAAGGATGCCGTTATAGTTTTCCTCACATCCCTTGGTTGCCGGGGTGTAAAATTATGTCCTTCCTTCAAGAGAACGGGAACATGTTTCCCTCCTCTGCCAACAGACAATAACCACGCAGATCCAAATTCCCACAAGTTCTGTCAGAGGTGAATTAATGTGGCTGGTGGCAGCTGTTGTTTAATTAAGAAGAAGCCCTTTGAAATCATCTATCAAGTGTCTGGACAGGCTGGAGAAGGCCTTAGAGTCACCGGTCTTCCCTTTGTGCTGAAATATATTCAAATTATTATAACAATTCCTCAATTGCTCTCCCCCCCCCCTCTCTCCCTCCTTCCCTCCCTCTATCATCTACAGCGGTACCTCTACCTAAGAACGCCTCTACTTATGAACTTTTCTAGATAAGAACTGGGTGTTCAAGATTTTTCTTCTTCTCAAGAACCATTTTCCACTTACAAACCCAAGCCTCCGAAAGTGTAACTGGAAAAGGCAGGGAGAAGCCTCCGTGGGGCCTCTCTAGGATTCTCCTGGGAGGAAATAGATAGATAAGATAGATAGATAGATGATAGATAGATAGGTAGGTAGGTAGGTAGATAGATAGATAGATAGATAGATAGATAGATAGATAGATAGATAGATAGATGAGAGAGAGAGGATAGATAGATAGATAGAGAGAGAGGATTGATAGATAGATAGATAGATGATAGATAGATAGATAGATAGATAGATAGATAGATAGATGAGAGAGAGAGGATAGATAGATAGATAGATAGATAGATAGATAGACAGACAGACAGACAGACAGACAGACAGACAGACAGACAGACAGATAGATAGATAGATGAGAGAGAGGGGATAGATAGATAGATAGATAGATAGATAGATAGATAGATAGATAGATGAGAGAGAGAGAGAGGATAGATAGATAGATAGATAGATAGATAGATAGATGAGAAAGAGAGAGGATACATAGATAGATAGATAGATAGATAGATAGATAGATAGATAGATAGATAGATAGATAGATGAGAGAGATAGGATAGATAGATAATTCAATTCAATTCAATTCAATTCAATTTATTGGATTTATATGCCGCCCCTCTCCGAAAACTCGGGGCGGCTAACAACAGTCATGAACAATATACATGAACAATATACAGTAAAAATCCAATACTAAAAACTAACTTAAAACCCCTTAATGTATAAAACCAGCATACGTACAAACATACCATACATACAGTTGTATCAGCCTAGGGGGAGAAGAAGTCTTAATTCCCCCATGCCTGGCGGCAGAGGTGGGTTTTGAGTAGCTTACGAAAGGCAAGATAGATAGATAGATAGATAGATAGATAGATAGATAGATAGATAGATAGATAGATGAGAGAGAGGATAGATAGATAGATAGATGATAGATAGATAGATAGATAGATAGATAGATGAGAAAGAGAGAGGATAGATAGATAGATAGATAGATAGATAGATGATAGATAGATAGATAGATAGATAGATAGATAGATAGATAGATAGATAGATAGATGATAGGAGACAGACACAGGCAAATATAGGACAGCAAATCTCCAGAGTCCTTAAAGGATGGACCAAAACACAGTGATTAAAATCAGCATCGCTTGCCAAGGGAAAGATCTCTTTTCTGCTCATTTCCCTGATCACTACCCTTCCAAATTCGATGGAGACCTCAGGGCAAGAATTGTTAAGCCAGGGAGATCAATTTAGCTTCTCTCCCTTCTCCTCCACACAGGAAATTCGTCCTCGAAACCCCGATGCCCGTTTGATCCTATTTCCCTTGGCGTTCTCAGCGCCAACGGGGGTACCATCTTCCGGCGAAAGCTTTAGAGCTGAAAAGCTCCAAGGGGATTGAATTATTCAGGGAGGCCAAACCGAAAGCATGTGAAATCCTCCCTCCCTCCTTCCCTCTCTCTTTCTCTCTCTTTGTCTGTCTCTGTTTCTATCTGTCTCTCTGCCCATCTTTCTCTTTGTCTGTCTGTTTCTCTCTTTCTCTCTTTGTCTCTATTTAGAGTCTTCGGAGAAGGGCGGCATACAAATCTAATAAATTATTATTATTATTATTATTATTATTATGATTATTATTACTACTACTACTACTACTATTCTGTCTTCTGCAAGTATATATTAGTCTTGAAACATTTGTGTTGGTAACAGACGTGTTACTAATTTATGTGATCTGCTCAACAACTGTGTCAAGAAAAACTAAATTTATTTTTTTTATTTATTAGATTTGTATGCCGCCCCTCTCCGTGGACTTGGAGGTACAATGGGCAATTCACTTAATAGCAAAGGAAATTTTGGTCTCATTTCTGGTTGTAAGTCAAGGATTACCTGCCTTATGATGGTTATTCGGTTGTTTTGCATGTACACTGAGGACTTCTGCACTGGAAACAAATTCCTTGTGTGTCTAATCATTCTTGGCCAAATAAAGTACCATATTTTTTGTTGTGGTTAGCTCTGGCCCAACTCCTGCTCCAAGGACTGTGGATGTGGGGGAGACATCCACATGCTGCAGGCCTGTTTTGCCCCCGGTGGAATCTGCTGATGAAGGCTCCTCTGACCAAGAAGACATGAGTGACAGGGAGGAGGAGAGTGTGGCAGACAGCTCAGAAGGAGATCAATTCTCTAGCTCCTCCTTGGATTCAGAACAAGTGTTAATGATACAGCCACGCATGCGGAGAGCGATGCATAGGCAACAACAACAACTGAGAGATTATTATCAAAGAAAATGAGGCCACCTGTGGTTGGGTGGGGCTGTGGTAATTAGTGAGGCTGCTATAAATAGCAGCCTGTGGGTTTGGCCATTGTGGAGGATTATCTGATCGTGGTGTTTCGTGACTGCTTTACTGACTTTGACCTTTTGTGTGCTGATTTTTCCCCACTTTGAAACTAAACCAGAGCAAAGTGTGTTTCACTTTGTGAAAGAAGAAGGACTGTGAATTACCTCACAGCTGCAAGCTAAGTATCACAGAACTTGTACAAATTACCAGTTTGTTTGGAGACGAGTGCTCTTTGCTATACCAAAAGAGGGCTTGGTTTAAGTGAATTTTCATTATAAAGAACATTGTTTTGAATTTTCAAATGTGTGTGTGTCTGAAATTTGTATCTGTGCATTTTTGGGAGGATTCTACCAGAGAGCTCGACAGAACATTTTTCAGACTGCAAGATGCACCGGTGTATAAGACACACCAAGATTTCAAAGAGGTAAGTAAGAAAAAGAAGGGGGGGTTTGCCCAGCCCCCAGAAGCACTCTGTAGGCCTCTCAAACCGGCTGCGTGCCCTGTTTTTCACAAACATGGGATGTGAGGGTGATGCTTCAGGAGGCCAAAAATGGGTGTATTCAATGTATAAAATGCACCAACATTTCCACCAGAGGTGGGTTTCTCCTGGTTCAGACCAATTTTATGGAGCTGGTAGTAACTATGAAACTGGCAGTGACTCAGGCCTGCCACACTTCCGAACTGGCTTTCTTGGCGGCGCCATAGGCATTACCATTTAGCACTGTACATATGCATGGCATTCCCAAACACAGGTGCAGCCACATGGCACATCAGGAAGGGAACCTGTTATGCCAGGCTTCAGGTTAGAGCCCCAATTAAGTCAGAAATGTAAATTCACACACGCCGTTGCAAAGTAAACAGAAAAGCCGTTTATCCAAAATAAAGCTGTGCACACACCTTAATTCAATTCAATTCAATTTATTAGATTTGTATGCCGCCCCTCTCCGAAGACTGAGCAAATTACAGATAACAGTCCTTGAAAGTTGCGAGAACAATAACAAGCAAAGCAGATAAGAGCAGCTGTGGAGGTGTCACAGCCAGACCTCTTCCAGTCAGTTCACAAGTTTTTACTTAGCTGTGAAATATCCCCAAGAGTCTGTGAAAAACCAGGAACGAAATGCAAACACGACGTCTCCTTCCCCAAACGGATAATCTCCCACACGCGCTCTCTGCAATGCTGGCAATTTAACAGCAGCCCCATTAGCCTAATTGCCCCAGCCACAGGTGTTCTCCCTTATCTCCAACGGTACCTACGCAGTTGGTCCCTTCTAGCCATGAGCCTGCGCATTCTGGCATCTATCCACCGATCCTCCTCCTCCGAGTCCGATGACCCATTAATGGGGTCATTAACTAATGGGCTGGCTGCATCCATCTCTCTATCTGATGATTATTCTTCTTCCCCAGCGTCTAACCTTGGCAAGGAATCCTCACTGTCCGAAGCTGATGGCAGTAAGACAAGTCTCTGGGAACCTGAGGACTCTTCTAAGCCAACATCCAAATTCCCCATTGCAGCAACTGTCCAAGAGCCAACCACAACAGGAACCACCCCTAATTTTCACCCTTTTTGTGGGGAAGGAGAAGGGGTGTCTTATACTCCAAAAATTACGATATTCAATTCAATTTTATTTTTTTATTTTATTTATTTGTGTTTTTTTTTCAAATATAACCAAAAAAAAAAAAGACATACACAAAAACATACATATAGAACATTTGGGAAATAAAAGTTTCCCCACTTTTTCTTGAATATTCGTTCAGAGAATTTTACTTCTTTCACATAGTATTAATTCTTTAATTCTTTTATTTGACGTGTTGCTTTGCTTGAATTTTTATTTATTTCTTTGCTGCTCTTTCCTTTAACCAGTCATAAAAATTTGCCCATATTTTATAATAATCTGAATCTTCCTTTCCCGCTAATTTTTTAGATAACCTGTCCATCTCCGCACAGTCCAATATTTTTTAAATTACTATATCTTCTTCCGGTGCTTTATCCATTTTCCATTGTTGGGCATATGCTATCCTGGCAGCTGTTAATATGTGTATAACTAAATATCTTGCCTCTTTTTCCATTTTTTTAATTAAAAATACCCAATAGATACAACTCTGTTTTTTTTTTCAAATTCTACTTTTACTATTTCTTTTAACTAGTCTGTTATTTTATTCCAGAAATTTTTTGCTTGTATGCATGTCCACCATTGATGATAGAACGTGCTTCTTTCTTTTTTGCACTTCCAGCATAATGGGGAGGTTTGGGGGAACATTTTTGAGAGTCTTTCCGGTGGTAGGTGCCACCTGTAAAACATTTTTAATTGGTTTTCCTTGAATGAAGTCGATTTTGATTTTCAATTCAATTTTATCAGGGTGGGGATTCAGTGTCTTTCCTTGTTCCCAATCCCAGCTGTAGGATAGAGCATATCCAGAATATCTCCGAGACCGCCTTCTGCCGCACGAATTCCAGCAACCAATTAGGTCCCACAGAGTGGGCCTTCTCCGGGTCCCGTCAACTAAACAATGTCGGTTGGCGGGCCCCAGGGGAAGAGCCTTCTCTGTGGCTGCCCCGACTCTCTGGAACCAGCTCCCCCCAGAGATTAGAACTGCCCCTACTCTCCTTGCCTTTCGTAATCTCCTTAAAACCCACCTTTGCCGTCAGGCATGGGGAACTGAGACATCTCCCCTGGGCATATACAATTTATGCATGGTATGTTTGTATGTATGTTTGCTTTAGTAAATGGGGGTTTTTAAATATTTTAAATTATAATTTAGATTTGTCATGAATTGTTTTATTTTGCTGTGAGCTGCCCCGAGTCTGCGGAGAGGGGCGGCATACAAATCTAAATAATAGATAGATAGATAGATAGATAGATAGATAGATAGATAGATAGATAGATAGATAGATAGATAAATAAATAAATAGCCATAAGAATGCGTTCTTTTTCAGTAAGTCGTGATACTGGTGGGAAGGGTGGGCCCAGTTTTTGTCCTGCTGCAGTGAAAATAAATTGTGCCATGCAGATGTCTTACACTGACGGTGTCCTTGCATTTTGGCTCCAGACATCAGACTGCAGATTTTTTCATATTACGGAATGCTGCAGTGTTGGGAGGAGAGAGAAACAACCCAGCTGGGTTTTGACCCAGTTTTAAATTGACTATCCCGGCCCAGCCACTCTTTGTGGCCCATCTGAGGAACAGGGGCAGACCTTGGCTTTTTTTCACCGACCCTCTCTGAGTGCATCCCACAGGGGAAGAATATATTTAAACATTGTCTTCATGCAAAAGTTTGACACTATCTTCCCAGCAGAGCAATTTTGGAGATACTGTATATAGTAGATCAGTGTTTCTCAACCTTGGCAACTTGAAGATATCTGGACTTCAACTCCGCCTTCTGCTGCACGAATCCCAGTGACCAGTTAGGTCCCACAGAGTGGGTCTTCTCCAGGTCCCGTCAACTAAACTATGCCGCTTGGCAGGACCCAGGGGAAGAGCCTTCTCTGTGGTGGCCCCGGCCCTCTGGAACCAACTCCCCCCAGAGATTAGAATTGCCCCCACCCTCCTTGCCTTTCGTAAGCTACTTAAAACCCACCTCTGCCGCCAGGCATGGGGGAATTGAGATACCCTTTCCCCCTAGGCCCTTACAATTTTATGCATGGTATGTCTGTCTGTATGTATGTTTGGTTTTTATTATAATGGGTTTTAATTGTTTTTAGTATTGGATTATTGTTATACGCTGTCTTATTATTGCTGTTAGCCGCCCCGAGGGGCGGCATACAAATAAAATAATAAAATAAAATAAAATAAAATAAAATAAAATAAAGTAAAATAAAGTAAAATAAAGTAAAATAAAGTAAAATAAAGTAAAATAAAGTAAAATAAAGTAAAATAAAATAAAATAAAATAAATAAAATAAAATAAAATAAAATAAAATAAAATAAAATAAAATAAAATAAAATAAAATAAAATAAAATAAAATAAAATAAAATAAAATAAAATAAAATAAAATAAAATAAAATAAAATAAAATAAAATAAAATAAAATAAAATAAATAAAATAAAATAAAATAAAATAAAATAAAATAAAATAAAATAAAATAATTCCCAGAATTCACCAGCCAGCATTTGCTGGCTGGGGAATTCTGGGAGTTGAAGTCCAAATATCTTCATGTTACCAAGGTTGGGAAACACTGTACTAGATATATCTTGTATTTTAGATGCAAACGCTCGGCATATGTTGTATATCTGAACAAATCTTCATCAAATTGAATCTTCGTCAAATTTGAGAATGCCTGTGAGCCTTCCTTGATAGCCAGCAAATCTTTGGTTACACAAAAGTTGACTCAAATAGTTGAGAAGCAGTCCGGCCTAGTGGTTAAGGCACCAGTTAAGGGGAAGACTCTGAGTTCAGATCCTGTCCAAGCCATGAAAGCCAGCTGGGTGATTTGGGGCCTACCTCACAGGATTGTGGAGAGGAAAGTAGGAGAAGGAAGATGTGCTAGATATGTTTGCCGCCTTGAGTTATTTGAAAAAAATAATAATAACGGCGGGATACAAGGAAAATATAAATTTACTCCTTCGTTACTCCCTATTCTTTTAGCTCTCTGCATCTGTTCTGGGAAACCTTCTAAGAAGGGCTCCGGGTGAATTTATTTCCAGTAAGGAGGGAAGGGCATTAACACGCAGTTTTGTTCAATACAAAGCCACAATTTGTTTAGGTAAGATGATTTGTTGAATAACCACTATATGATTGGCATGTGATAAGTTGTAAGTCCTGTCTTTCTAAGACTGCTTCAATTTATTGCAATGCTTTATCTTGTGAGTTGAACTGGGGAGAAGAGATGGATGGATGGATGGATGGATGGATGGAAGGATGGAAGGATGGAAGGATGGAAGGATGGATGTAAATAGATGAAAGAAAGAGAGATGGATGGATAGATGGATGGATGATAGACCTATTTAGCATATGGTCTATCATACATGGACTAATGATATATACTACTATTTTATCTACATTAGTAGAACATAATAAAATATAGATGTTAAAAAGATCTATGTTCAAATACCAAACTTTGTACAGTACTGTATTATGTTTGTTTATGTTTATGTTTATTTAGATTTGTATGCCGCCCCTCTCCGCAGACTCGGGGCGGCTCACAACAAAGTGCAAAAAATACAATTTATAACAAATCTAAATTTCTACTAAAAACATTTAAAAACCCCATTTCTAAACACACATACATACACACATACCATTCATAAATTGTATATGCCCGGGGGAGATGTCTCAGTTCCCCCATGCCTGGCGACACAGGTGGGTCTTAAGGAGCTTGCAAAAGGCAAGGAGAGTAGAGGCAGTTCTAATCTCCGGGGGGAGTTGGTTCCAGAGGGTCGGGGCCGCCACAGAGAAGGCTCTTCCCCTGGGGCTCGCCAACCGACATTGTTTAGTTGACGGGACCCGGAGAAGGCCCACTCTGTGGGACCTAATTGGTCGCTGGGATTCGTGTGGCAGCAGGCGGTCTCGGAGATATTCTGGTCCAGTGCCATGAAGGGCTTTAAAGGTCATAACCAACACTTTGAATTGTGACCGGAAGTTGATTGGCAGCCAATGCAGACTGCGGAGTGTTGGTAAAACATGGGCATACCTAGGTAGGCCCATGACTGCTCTCGCAGCTGCATTATACATACATGAGATAGATTTGATAGTGTTGTGGTTAGCTCTGGTCCTGCTCCTGCCCCAAGGACTGTGGATGTGGGGGAGACATCCACATGCTGCAGGCCTGTTTTGCCCCCCGGTGGAATCTGCTGATAAAGGCTACTCTGACCAAGAAGACATGAGTGACAGGGAGGAGGAGAGTGGGGCAGACAGCTCAGAAGGAGATCAATTATCTAGTTCCTCCTTGGATTCAGAACAAGAGTGAATGATACAGCCACGCATGCGGAGAGCGATGCATAGGCAACAACAACTGAGAGATTATTATCAAAGAAAATGAGGCCAACTGTGGTTGGGTGGGGCTGTGGTAATTAGTGAGGTTGCTATAAATAGCAGCCTGTGGGTTTGGCCATTGTGGAGGATTATCTGATCATTGTGTTTTTTGACTGCCTTGCTGACTTTGACCTTTTGTGTTCTTTGTGAAAGAAGAAGGACTGTGAATTGCCTCACAGCTGCAAGCTAAGTATCACAGAACTGATAAGGGGCTTGTACAAATTACCAGTTTGTTTGGAGACCAGTGCTCTTTGCTATACCAAAAGAGGGCTTAGTTTAAGTGAATTTTCATTATAAAGAACATTGTTTTAAATTTTCAAACGTGTGTGTGTCTGAAATTTGCACCTGTAAATTTTTGGGAGGATTCTACCAGAGAGCCCGACAGAACAGATAGATGGATGGATGGATGGATGGATGGATGGACGGACAGACAGACAGGGATGTGAGGGAGAGCAGGAAAGATAGTAGATACATAGCAGGAGGGCTAAAAGCTATGGCAGCCCAAAATCAAAAGTAACTGACAAAACCTGGTGCCTTTAATATAATGTGCCACTCTGGAAAAAGTGCCACCCAACTGGCTGCTTCTTGGAAGTCACACCAGACAACTCCGTATTGTCAACATTGACTTACAGCTATTGTCCCAAATTTCCGCCTGGCACATCTTCAGCTCTTTTCGGAAACTTCCCCATGCCGAGCCACCGGCGCTTGCTTCCAAAACAAAACGACAAAGAAAACCTCTGTTCAGTCTGGTCTACCACCGTTCCTATTGGGCCGTGTGCAGACAATAACCAGCGCGGGCCGGAAGTCATGGGCTTTGTCATCTTGCCCATTGGAAGATGGTCAGGCTGGCAGGGGGGAAAAGCTGCAGTAGACATGGAGATGAGGAGGAAGGGCCTTTTGTTGGACAAGCACACCAATATAGGGAGCACAGCTTGGCGTTTCATCCCTTCAATCCAGAGGGATACGGTTTCTATAAGCTACTGTGTGCTGAAATTTTATGAAAAAGTTCAGATGAGACGTTTGGACAAAGAGAACAGAAATGTTTATTCTCTCTGGGTATACCAAAAATGGTTTGCAAAGCGGGTACTCTTCACAAGGGAAGAGACACTTGTACAGAAGCTAAAGAGCAGGTTATATAGGTTTTACAAATCACAAAGGTGCATAGAATTCCTCAACGTATCATAGGGGTACACAGAATTCCTTGCCCAAATATGGTCCACATCCTGCCTCCCTCTCGCAGAGATGAATAGCACCTTATATGGTTTATTGGGTAAACAGCAAACATTTATCTTGTTAAACAGCAAACATTTCTCTTGTTAATTAGCAAACATTTATCTTGTTAAAAACAGATCCCAAAATGACAGTCACAAGATAAGGAAGAACAGGAAATCCTAATCTTGTTAAAGACAGAAACTACAGACGGCAAATACTGATATTCTTAAAATAAAACTTAAATTATTTTATACACAATGGATTTTTCCTTCACAACTGTGTGGTCCTTGTCTCCAAACATCCGGACAATCCTCCATGGATTTCTGGGAAGCTTCAGGTTACAGCCGATCACGACCCGAATTCTAGCCTGGGCCTTGCCAAGCGGAGACAATGCAGGCCTTCTCAGCATTCAAGACAGATGGGGAGACCTTCCCACCGCCAGAGGAACAACAGCCTCCCTGTGAGCTTCTTGGATGGCAAAACAACGGCCTGAATATTGAGATGGAAATGAAGAGCCAGGGCCCAGAAGCAATTGAGCTGTTTGAACTGCTGGGAACAGGAAGTTTTGTCTGCTCCGGTGGCGTTCCTCCAAGATGGAGGCTTAAAACCATTCATCGGGCAAACGCCAAGACATCCCAACTCAAAGACAAACTTGGCTGTTGAATTCCATTTGCTTTCATCCAGTGTAAAACTTGGGGGGGCTCCTGGATGATTTGAATCACTTTTCTGCTCGCAGGCACTTAAATATAATATAAATACAGGGTTCCCTCGATTTTCACTGGTCCGAACTTCGTGAAAAGTCTATACCACGTTTTTTTAAAAAAATAATAATAAATAATAATAATAATAATAATTTATTAGATTTGTATGCCGCCCCTCTCTGAAGATTCGGGGCGGCTCACAACACGATAAAAACAGTATTATACAGGCACAAATCTAATATTAAAAAAAAACCTAAAAACCCTATCATAATTAAAAACCAAAGAGCACATACATACCAAACATAAATTATAATAAGCCTGGGGGAAAGGTGTCTCAAATCCCCCATGCCTGGCAGTATAGGTGGGTCTTAAGTAGTTTACGGAAGACAAGGAGGGTGGGAGCAGTTCTAATCTCCGGGGGGGAGCTGATTCCAGAGGGCCGGGGCCGCCACAGAGAAGGCTCTTCCCCTGGGGCCCGCCAGACAACATTGTTTAGTCGACGGGACCCGGAGAAGGCCAACTCTGTGGGACCTTATCGGCCGCTGGGATTCGTGCGGTAGCAGGCGGTTCCGGAGGTATTCTGGTCCAATGCCATGTAGGGCTTTAAATGTCATGACCAACACTTTGAATTGTGACCGGAAACTGATCGGCAGCCAATGCAGGCCACGGAGTATTGTAGATACGTGGGCAAATCTGGGAAGCCCCACGATGGCTCTCGCGGCTGCGTTCTGCACGATCTGGAGTTTCCGAACACTTTTCAAAGGTAGCCCCATGTAGAGAGCGTTGCAGTAATCGAACCTCGATTAAAAAATTAAAAAATACTTTGTGGTTTTTTTCCCCTATACCAGGGTTTTTCCCGCCCGATGATATCATATGTCATCGCCAAACTTTTTTCCACCTTTCATTAAAAAAAAAATTCAATAAACTTTAATAAATAAATATACATGGTGAGTAATAATCTAAATGGTTGCTAAGGGAATGGGAAATTGTAATTTAGGGGTTTAAAGTGTTAAGGGAAGGCTTGTGATACTGTTCATAGCCAAAAATAGTGTATTTACTTCCGCATCTCCACTTCGCGGAAATTTGACTTTCGTGGGTGGTCTTAGAACGCATCCCCCGCAAAAATTAAGGGAACGCTGTACTGTACTTTATTGTCATTGTATGTGTATACCAGGGATGGGCTAGACCAGCATTTCCCAACCGGAGTGTGCCGCGAGACATGGCCAGGTGTGCCGCCAAGCTCCAGCTGGGTGGGGCGCTGCCGGTACTTCCGTCCTGGGGCTCCCGCTCTCAGCTGTCCCCCGGCTCCTGCTCGATGCCGCGGTTTTCGGCGCTCTCCTGCTGGACCCCAAAGAAGGAAGGCAGGAAGAAGGAGAGCTCCATTCTTCGCGCCTTTTTCCCGCCTTCCTTCTTTGGGGCCCAGCAGGAGAGCGCCGAAAACTGCGGCATCGAGTAGGAGCCGGGGGACAGCTGCGAGCGGGAGCCCCAGGACGGAAGTACCGGCAGTGCCCCGCCCAGCTGGAGCTTCTCTGGCGTCGACGGCAAGTGTCCTTTGTGGCCCGGCGGGAGGGCACTGGCGATGGGAGTGGGGGGGGGGGCCGCAGCGGCCGCAGGCAGTCTCGGGGAGATGGCGGCGGCGAGAGGGAGCTCCAGGCGGCGAGAGGGAGCGCTCTCTCTCTCGCTCTCTCTCAGCTGACTGCAAGCGGGAGCCCTGACGGTGGCGGTTGGACGTGCTGCTGGATGTCGTACATGCTAGCGCTGCGGGCCTGGCATATACGGTGTCCAGCAGCACGTCCAGCTGCCGCCGTCAGGGCTCCCGCTTGCAGTCAGCTGAGAGAGAGAGAGAAAGAAAGAGAGACATATAAGAGAGGCAGAGAGAGAGAAAGAGAGACATAGCAAGAGATGCAGAGAAAGAGAGACAGAGCAAGAAAGAGAGACAGCAAGAGAGGCAGAGAAAGAGAGAGAGAGAGAGAAAGAGAGACATAGCAAGAGAGGCAGAGAGAGAGAAAAAGAGACATAGCAAGAGAAAAAGAGAGACTTAGCAAGAGAGGCACAGAGAGAGAGAGAAAGAGAAAGAAAGAGAGACATAGCAAGAGAGACAGAGAGAGAGAAAGAGAGATAGCAAGAGAGGCAAAGAGAAAGAAAGAGACGTATAGCAAGACAATGAAAGAGAGAGAGAGAGCAAGAGAGAGAGAAAAAAGCAAGAAAGAGATAGCAAGAGAGACAGAGAGAGAGAGAGAGAGCAAGGGAGAGAGAAAGACATAGAGGAAGGGAAGGAGGGAGAGAGAGAGCAAAAAAGGGAGGAAGAAAGAAAGAAAGAGGGATGGAGAGAGAGAAAGAAGGGAAGAAAGGAAAAGAGAGAAAGAGGGAGAAATAGAGTGAAAGGGAGGAAGAGAGAGGGTTTTTTTGTCCAAACTTTTCTTTAGCCCGCCCCCCGCCCCGCCCCCCCTTTCAGTGTTCCCCAGGATTTTGAAAATATGAATAATGTGCCGCGGCTCAAAAAAGGTTGGGAAACACTGGGCTAGATAGGCAAAGTTGGCTCTTCTATGACTTATGGACTTCAACTTCCAGAATTCCTGAGACAACCATGGTAGCTCAGGAATTCTGGGAGTTGAAGTCCACATGTCATAGAAGAGCCAACTTTGCTCACTCCTGGGCTAGGCGCTGGAATGACAGGAATGCCATTCCAGTGGCGGCAATGGAGCGTGTAACTTAGTTCCATTGCTGCTGGGCGTGCACATAGTTATAGTTTATACTTTATTAGATTTGTATGCCGCCCCTCTCCAAAGACTTGTGGCGGCTCACAGGATAGCAATAATACAATATATTACAAATGTAACAATAAAAAATTAGATCCATTTAAAAGACATTAATAACATAATAAAACCCCTAGCTATGCAGTCACACACATTCAACCTAATCTATCATGCAGTAAGGCCAAAAATATAATAAAAAGGGGAAAGATGGTAATTATCCCCACGCCTGGTGACAAAAGTGGGTCTTGAGCATTTTACGGAAGGCGAGGAGGGTGGGGGCTATTTGAATCAACCAGCATGATTCCAATAAAAATGACTGGGTTTTTTGCTGTCGCACATGCGGCAAAAGTGGCCTGGCCGAGCTCTGGCCACATGGACTGCTTTCTGTTCTCCCACGCCGCAGGCATTTCTCGTTGGGGCAATGGCACCCCGAGCGAGTTGTGGCCTTTGGGAGCAGCAGCGCTTTGCTCCCAAATACCACAATTCGCATGGGGTGCCATCGCCACACTGAGAGAGACCTCCGGCGTGGGAGAGAACAGAACAGGCTGCGTGGCTGGAACTTGGGGCCACCCGGCCTCCTCCACGCACCGCATGCCATCTTCTCGGCAAGGGAGAAGCCGTCGCGCAAGGTAAGGCAGGGGGTGGAGCACTCGGACCACTCGTAGCAGAGGCACTGCTCATGGCAGGGCAGGCAGGGAGCGGGCAAGCGGGCAGGGCACACGGCGGGGGTAACTTATTTTATTTTCACTTCTATGCATTCATGGAAGCAAAAAAAAGCTGGAAATTGCGCATCTTTGAGTGAGATTCGGCGGTGGCGCCAGGAATGGTGGCCCATCGCTGCTGTATACACAGTATACATACACACTGAAAGTCACATGGTGCTATAGGCAGTGATGGGCTCCTATGGGAACGGTTAGGAACGCAGTTCCGGTAGCAAAATTTGGAGCTCCACCCCAGAGCACCCAATTTGCACTGAAAGATGTTGAAACAAAATGCATAAGCCACGCCCACAGTGTGGTAGTAAAAATTTTGGTAGCCCATCACTGTCTAGAGGCTAATCCCAACACACATAACAATAAAACATGCCCCGCCCACCACAAATTCCCCACCCTGAACCACCCAAACATCTATACAACAGACCAAGGGTGGTATACAAATCTAATAAATTATTACTATTACTATTACTATTATTATTATTATTATTATTATTTATTTTATTTATTTATTATTTAGATTTATTTATTATTTAGATTATTTAGACCAAGGGTGGTATACAAATCTAATAAATTATTACTATTATTATTATTATTATTATTATTATTATTATTATTATTATTATTATTATTATGTAATACTGTCCAACGGCTCATTGATGGTGATCCTTTATTTCATTGTTAAGTGCGAGTTTAGCTCTGGGACAAAAATTATTCAGAAAATGTTCATTGTCCTGTATCTTAGATAATATTTGGGTCTGAACTAGGGGTGGGTTCCACTTACTCATGATGTTTAATGCACGCATGCTCCACTCGCGCGCACTGATGCATTTTAAATATTTGGGGTTTTCTCTCTGCTCCCATTTAGACTTGAATGGACGAAGAAGGATGGCAAAACCTAGCATACAATACTTTTAAGTATATTCGCACAGATTTAGCACAAGCCCATAAGCTAAACGCAACAGCCTCTCATTTCCAAAGAAATGAATCAGACTATAGTTTAATGAGATGGCTCAGCCCACAAAACTAACCCAATGCTCTGAGAACGCATTTAATCTAATACAGTATTTACATAATAACAAAACAAAACACAATAACGCAATGAAACACCTTACTCCATCAGACTTGAAAGACTGAGATTAGACAATTTACAACTACGTCGCCTCTGATCTGATCTAACAGTAGTTTATAAAATCATATACTGAAATGTCCTTCCTGTTAGTGACTACTTCACCTTCAATCGTAACAACACATGAGCACGTAATAGATTCAAACTTAATGTAAACTGCTCCAAACTACGACCTCAGCAATAGAGTGATCAATGCCTGGAATGCAGTACCTGACTGTGGTTTCTTCCCCAAACCCCAAAATCTTTAACCTCAGATTGCCTACAGTCGACCTCTTTTCTAAGAGGTTTGTAAGGGGTGTGCATAATAGAATAGAATAGAATAGAATAGAATTTTTATTGGCCAAGTGTGATTGGACACACAAGGAATTTGTCTTGGTGCATATGCTCTCAACGTACATAAAATAAAATATACATTTGTCAAGAATCATGTGATACAACACTTAATGATTGTCATAGGGGTCAAATAAGCAATGAAGAAGCAATATTAATAAAAATCTTAGGATATACGCAACAAGTTACAGTCATACAGTCAACATGGGAGGAAATGGGTGATAGGAATGATGAGAAAAACTAGTAGAATACAAGTGCAGATTTAGTAGAAAGTCTGACAGTTTTGAGGGAATTATTTGTTTAGTAGAGTGATGGGGTTCGGGAAAAAACTGTTCTTGTGTCTAGTTGTCTTGGTGTGCAGTACTCTGTAGCGACGTTTTGAGGGTAGGAGTTGAAACAATTTGTGTCCAGGATGCGAGGGGTCAGTAAATATTTTACCTGCCCTCTTTTTGACTCGTGCAGTATACAGGTCCTCAATGGAAGGCAGATTGGCAGCAATTGTTTTTTCTGCAATTCTGATTATCCTCTGAAGTCTGTGTCGGTCCTGTTGGGTTGCAGCACCAAACCAGACAGTTATAGAGGTGCAGATGACAGACTCAATGATTCCTCTGTAGAACTGAATCAGCAGCTCCTTGGGCAGTTTGAACTTCCTGAGCTGGCGCAGAAAGAACATTCTTTGTTGTGCTTTTTTGATGATGTTTTTGATGTTAGGTGACCATTTTAGGTCTTGAGATATGATAGAACCTAGAAATTTGAAGGTCTCTACTGTTGATACTGTGTTGTCTAGTATTGTGAGAGGTGGAAGGGTGGAAGGGTTTCTCTTAAAGTCTACCACCATTTCTACGGTTTTGAGTGTGTTCAGTTCTAGATTGTTCTGGTCACACCACAAGGATAGTTGTTCAACTTCCCGTCTGTATGCGGATTCATCATTGTCTCGAATGAGTCAATGCACACCATTGTGCCTACCGTTCCTGTCCTACCATCCTATTGTCTTCTTTTATCATTATTTACTACTTTTGTTATGCTTGTACAAACTACAATACTATACTTGTTCGAATAAATACATAAATAAAATAAAACATATTGTATCCTATACGTGCATTATATTGAATATATTTTCCAAAGTGTTTTGTAGCATAGCAGGTCACAGATGGTGATGTTAATAGAGATATTCCTCTACCCCCCCCAACCCCCCCCCCCCCATGCATTTATCTAGTCACAAACAATGCAAAGTCAAGCCTCGTTGTAACATCGTGTACTCTCTGAGTGAGTGAGTGGGTGGCAGGATAGGCTCACATAAATGAATTATCTAGCCTGGCACAAATAGAAGAGAATTATCTCCCCGATTCTCTTAATGCTCTTAATATAATTTTAATCTGAAGTATACAATTCTATCACTATATGATAGATGTAATATACAGTATTTATATATGCTTTCTATCTGTGCATGAGAGATATTTATAAGAATGTATAGGCAGTGTTGTATTCTTAGATAAAAATACCTCTATTTATGTGTTGTGTTTGGCTCTGCCCCAGCTCCTGCCCCAAGGAATGTGGAGGTGGATGCAGGGGAAACATCAACATGTCATAGGCCTGTTTTACTGCCGACAGAGTCAGGTAGTGAAGTTTCCTCGGAAGAAGAAGAAGGTGGGTGTGACTTGGAAGAGGGGAGTTTGGCAGACAGCCCGGGAGGAGATCAATCATCCTTATCATCCCTGGATTCTGAACAAGAATTTATGACACATCCACGCATGCGTAGAGTGATGCATAGGAGAGAACAACTGAAGGATTATTACAGGAGATAAGTGAGGCCACCTGTGGTTGGGTGGGGCTGCTGTAATTAGTGCTACAGATAAAAGAGCAGCCTGCTGGTTTAGCCTCATGGCAGTTTATCTGATTCATAGTTTTGTCAAGATCGTGGTTTTTGCTGTTCAAGATTGTGTGTGGACTTTCTGGACTTTAGAGAATTGGACTCAATTTCCCAGTTATTGGGTGAGAAATTGGATTGCATTTAACCTGTGCCTTGTGTGTATCAGAAAATCCCTTTGACATTTAAAAAGGGAGCTGTTTCTGTTTTTCTGTTGATAAAGACTTTTGGTTTTTCCTTCTATCATGTGGTATGTGTCTTTCTGGACTAATTACCCTGTAATTACAGGCGGTTGGGACATGCCGGCAGAACATTATGTATGTATTATACTCTCATATATAATCTAAATTATTATATGTTGGTTGGTTGTCTTCTCTCTGGAGGTATTTTTATATTTCATGTTTATTGTTATTTATCTTTGATCCTTTTTATATTGTGGTATGGTTTTAATTATTATACTGCTTGTAAGAGTCATTGATGAGAGACGGCTATGTAAATTAAATAAATAAAATGTTTACAAATGTTGTCCATCTATGTTCTGTAGATGTATGACTGCTTGTTGAGGGAAATTTGAGCAATGCTCACCTTTGGCAATTTTAAGCAATGTGTGGATTTGAACTCCCAGAATTCCTCAGCAAGCATGGAATTCTGGGAGGTCCACCAATGTTAGCTGGGCTGGAGAATTCAGTGGAAGTTGAAGTCTGCACAACTTAAAAATTGCCAAGATTGAGAACCAACTGGTGCAGAAAAAGTAAATCTCCCTATGTAAGCCTGGGTCGAAAAAATTTACCTATACAAAATTTTCATCAAGCTTCACACCATGTGGAACATGGATCCTGTCCTTAGATCCTCCTCAATTGGGAGAAGCCATAATAATCAGCTTCCACATTCTTTTAATTTTCCTTTGGCATCAGGACCATTTGGTACCCCTATGCCTGGCAATCTTCCCTGGTATCCTAATAGGGTTTTGGAATCCCCCGATTATCGCGAGGGTTCCGTTCCAAGACCCCTCGCGATAATCGATTTTTCGGGATGTAGTGGTGCGGAAGTAAAAACACCATCTGCGCATGCGCGCCCCTTTTTCCATGGCCACGCATGCGCAGATGGTGTTTTTACTTCCGCCCCTGGGAAGACCCAGCAGCTGAGGAGCCGCCTGCCTGCCCGCTTGTCCGCCGCTTTTCCGCTTGTCCGCCGCTTGTCTGCTTGTCCGGCCGCCGCTTTTCCGCCCGCCGCTTGTCCGCCGCTTTTCCGCTTGTCCGGCCGCTTGTCCACTTGTCCGGCTGCCGCTTTTCCGCCCGCCGCTTGTCCGCCGCTTTTCCGCTTGTCCGGCCGCCGCTTTTCTTGTCCGCCTGCCGCTTGTCCGCCGCTCTGGGAGTTGAAGACCCAGGGAAGGTTCCTTCGGCCGCCCACCAGCTGATCTGCTCGGCAGCGCAGTAGCAGCGAGGAGCCGAAGATGGGGTTTCCCCGTTGCCCACGCAAAGGGGAAACCCCATCTTCGGCTCCTCGCTGCTACTGCGCTGCCGAGCAGATCAGCTGGTGGGCGGCCGAAGGAACCTTCCCTGGGTGCCGCCCGCCGCTCGAGAGCAAGAGGGGGAGAGATAGAGAAAGAGAGAGAAGGAAAGAAAGAGATGAGAGAGGGAGGAAGAGAGTGTGAGAGAGGAAGAAGCAAGATAGAGAAAGAGAGAGAGAGAGAGAAAGAAAGATGAGAAAGGAAGGGAGTGACGTCATCGGGTGGAAAAATCGCGATATAGCATTTCGCAAAGATCGAGATCGCGAAACTCGGGGGATCACTGTACTGTGTTCAGTTCTGGAGACCTCACCTACAAAAAGATATTGACAAAATTGAACGGGTCCAAAGATGGGCTACAAGAATGGTGGAAGGTCTTAAGTATAAAACGTTATCAGGAAAGACTTCATGAACTCAATCTGTATAGTCTGGAGGACAGAAGGAAAAGGGGGGACATGATCGAAACATTTAAATATGTTAAAGGGTTAAATAAGGTTCAGGAGGGAAGTGTTTTTAATAGGAAAGTGAACACAAGAAGAAGGGGACACAATTATTATTATTATTATTATTTATTCGATTTGTATGCCGCCCCTCTCCGAAGACTCGGGGCGGCTCACAACATGTAACAACAAATCATAAATAATCTAACAATTTTTAAAATGTTTAAAGATTTAAAAGACCCCATATACTAACAGACATACACACACGCATACCATATATAATCTGAAGTTAGTTGGGGGAAAGATCAAAAGCAACGTGACAAAATATTATTTTACTGAAAGAGTAGTAGATCCTTGGAACAAACTTCCAGCAGACGTGGTTGGTAAATCCACAGTAACTGAATTTAAACATGCCTGGGATAAACTTATATCCATTGTAAGATAAAATACAGGAAATAGTATAAGGGCAGACTAGATGGACCATGAGGTCTTTTTCTGCTGTCAGTCTTCTATGTTTCTAATAGCAATAGCAAGATTTATATACTGCTTCACAGGGCTTTCCTGCCCTCTCTAAGCGGTTTACAGATCCACCCAACAATCTAGGTCAGTGATGGTGAACCTTTTTTCCTTGGGTGTCGAAGAGCATGGCCACACGCTATCATACATGTGCAAATGCCCACACCCATAATTCAATGCTCAGGGAAGGTGAAAAAAGCTTCTCCCACCCCCCAAAAATCCTATGAAAGCCAGAAACACCAGTGTCCCAATTTCTGGTGGGCCCAGTAGGCTTGTGTTTCGCCCTTCCCAGGCTCCAAAGGCATCCCTTGAACCATGGGAGGGTAAAAATGCTCCCCTCCATCTCTCCGGAGGCACTCTGGAAGCCAAAAACGCCCTCCCAGAGCCTCTGTGCGAGCCAAAGATCAGCTGGCCAGCACACATGCACGTTGGAGCTGAGCTAGGGCAACAGCTCACGTGCCAACAGATATGGCTCCGCGTGCCAGCCGTGGCACCCGTGCCATAGGTTCGCTATCACTGATCTAGGTCGTCATTTTACCAACCTCGGAAGGATGGAAGGCTGAGTCAACTGGAGCCAGTCATGATTGAACTGCTGGCAGTCGGCAGAGTTAGCCTGCAATACAGTGTTCCCTCGATTTTCGCGGGTTCGAACTTCGCGAATAGCCTATACCACGGTTTTTCAAAAAATATTAATTAAAAAATACTTCGCAGGTTTTTTTCTATACCACGGTTTTTCCCACCCGATGACGTCATACATCATCGCCAAACTAATAATTTTTGCAAATAAATAACAAAAAAAATTATTTTTCATAAATAATTATGTTTATAAATATCAGGATCACTAAGTGTCTTATTCAATGGTGAGTACCAGTAATAATGGTGAGTAAATGGTTGTTAAGGGAATGGGAAATTGTAATTTAGGGGTTTAAAGTGTTAAGGAATGGCTTGTGATACTGTCCATAGCCAAAAATGGTGTATTTACTTCAGCATCTCTACTTCGCGGAAATTCGACTTTCGCGGGAGGTCTCGGAATTCATCCCCCGTGAAAATCGAGGGAACTTCATTCTAACCACTGTGCAACAAGGAAGGAAGGAAGGAAGGAAGGAAGGAAGGAAGGAAGGAAGGAAGGAAGGAAGGATAGCCCTCTTCACAGTACTTTCCAGCTCTCTCTAAGTAGTTTACAGACCCACCCAACAATCTGGGTTCTTATTTTACTGACCTCGGAAGGATGAAACGCTGAGTCAACCTTGAGCCGGTGAGAATCAAACTGCCGAACTGCTGGCAGTCATGCAAGTCTGGAGATTGGAAATCGTAAGCGAGGCTTCCTCCAAAATCCAGGATTTCCCTTTTAGGTAGGAATTATCCGACAAGTTAAGGGAACTAGGGATGATAAAACCAACTATACAGGTGTGGTTCTTCATTTACAACAGTAAATGATCCTTTGAAGTTACAACGGCACTGAAAAACAATGACCTATGACCATTTTTCACAACATCCGCATGATCACATGATCAAACTTGGCCACTGAGTAATATTTATGACAGTTGCCGTGTCCTGGGGTCACTTTTTGCAATCTCCAGACAAGCCAAGTCAATCTGGAAGCCAGATTTCCTCAACAAAACTGCAACGATTCACTTACCAACTATGGCAGGAAAGATTGTTAAGTGAATTTTGCCCCATTTTACAACTGTTTCACTTAACAACAGAAATTTGGGGCTGAATTGTGGTCATAAATCCAGGACTGCCTCTAGTTCTTTTTAGACACTGATGGCTCATCTATAATGCAGCTAGGTCACGTTTAGTATGAGTTTGGACAATGTAAAGACCAGAATATCTCCGGGACCATCTTCAGCCGCACGAATCCCAGCGACCGATTAGGTCCCACAGAGTTGGCCTTCTCCGGGTCCCGTCGACTAAACAATGTCGTTTGGCGGGACCCAGGAGAAGAGCCTTCTCTGTGGCGGCCCCGACCCACTGGAACCAGCTCCCCCCAGATATCAGAGTTGCCCCCACCTTCCTTGCCTTTCGCAAGCTCCTTAGAACCCACCTCTGTCGTCAGGCATGGGGGAATTGAAATTCTTCCCTTCCCCCTAGGCTTATAGAATTTATACATGGTATGTTTGTATGTATGATTGGTTTTCTAAATTGGGGTTTTTTAGATTATTTTTAATATTAGATTTGTTTACATTGTCTTTTTTATTGTTGTTAGCCGCCCCGAGTCTTCGGAAAGGGGCGGCATACAAATCTAATAAATAAATAAATAGATAGATAGATAGATAGATAGATAGATAGATAGATGATAGATAGATAGATAGATAGATAGATAGATAGATAAAATCTAATTCAGTGCGATGTATAAATGGATGCCAGGTTGCGTTTAATGCGAGCCACAATGTTCACATTTGTGCAAAACGTGGCACGTGTGTGGTTGAGATTAAGACATGCACAATTGGGATTTTTGTTTGTGCAAAATGGAGAAAAGGATTTTTTATTTTTAAAAAGAGGGGCTCTTTTTAAAGAACTAGCAAAATACAGGAGACAGCTAGCAGATCTGTTTTAAGATATACGTATGGGGAAATTGGTATATTTTTTCTCTTATATCTCTTCTATAACTTACTGTCATTATTTAAATATTATTTAAATTTACAGTATTTACACAAGTTGTTCATATTTACATAGTTCTTATATTTGTAAGTATTTTCACATTATATTACAGTTTTTAAAAATTTATTCTCCCTCTAATTATTCCATGTTTGCCAGGTATCATAATATTCTGAGTTGTATAATCCTTTGATCTGCATCGACAGTCTATCCATTCCTGCACAACTGTATATTTTGTCTATGGTTGAGTTTTCTGGTGGTACTATTTTATTTTTCCAGAATTGTGCGTAAGAATTGTGCGGTTATTATATGTATTATTAAATATTGAGTTTTTTAATCATATTATTTCTTACTGATTCCTAATAAAAAACTGTTCTGAGGTAAAGAAAGCGGTATTTTCATCTAATCCTCATTATTGTTTATAATTTCTTCTAGGGCTCCCTATGAGGTTAAATTTTATAGTGGCCCAAGCCTCATTCTGCCTCTTAGAGATCTCCGACCACCCCCTAATAAAGCATGCTAAAAACCTTTTTTCTGTGTAATTAACCTAGCTTTAAATGCAAAACAAACGAGCTGCATCTCCACTAGTGCCACGCCCACACGCTTTTACTACCACTCCCAGCCTCCTCGGCGGCCACTCGACCGTAGCCGCGGATAAAGGCAGCTGGCGCAAGGCATGCCGGGACCTGTGGTCCCTCCCTTTCTTTATGTAAAGCTCTAGGAAAGAGAGAAGGAAGCGTCCTGAGAGCTTTTCCCCGCCCCTCCATCTTTGATAGGTCTCGTCTTCTGGACGAGGCGGGCAGAACAGGAGGACGGCGGCCAACGGGAGAGGCGGCGGGAGGATTGACGCTGCGGGGAGCCAGTGGCGGGGCGGCGGCGTTGTCGCTGGGCGAGCGGGAGGCCTGGGTGGCTGGCAGTCCAGCGCAGTTTCCCGAGGAGCCGCGGTGCTGACGGGGCGACTGAGCCCGGGACGGGCGGCCTCGGGGGCCTGAGAGAAACGGAGAGAGAGGTGAGTCTGGGCCGGCCATGCTGCCCGGGAGCAAAAGGGGGGTGGCTGTCGCGGCTCGCCCCCAAGTCAGTCCTCGGAGGGGGTCCCTGCGCCCCCCCGCCCTCCTTTCGAGCCCGCCTGTCCTCCTTGACACGTGTCGGGCGACTTCAGACGTGCGGAGCTTTACGCAGGGCATGATTTAGTCTCTTTTGCCTCCCTGGAAAGGGCTGGACAATGGGACCCGTCTCGTCCCCAGGTTTAGGCTTCCTGTGCCTCCCCAAATCTCCTCTTCCTCCTCCTTATTATGAATATTATCTTCCTTCTCCTCCTCATTGTTATTATATGTCCTATCCGTGTTTAGGCTTGCTTTGCCTCCCCAAATCTCGTCCCCTTCCTCCTCCTCATATATTAAATCATCATCATCCTCATTATTATTACCATCCTCCTCATATATTACATTATCATCATCATCATTATATGTTTTGCCTTCCCAAATCTTCTCCCCCTCATATATTCATCATCCTCTTCCTCCTCCTCATATATTATATCGTCATCATCATTATTATTATATGTCCTACCCATGTTTAGATTTGCTTTGCCTCCCCAAATCTCCCTTTCCTCCTCATATGTTAAATAATAATAATAATAATAATTATTATTATTATTATTATTATTATTATTTTATCATCATCATCATCATCATCATGATATATTACATTATCATCATCATCATTATATGTCCTACCCGTGTTTAGGCTAGTCCTGCCTCCCCATCTCTTGCACCTTATATATTTATCTCTTTTATTCATTAAACATGAAACTCGGTCAACTGAATATTAAACAATGTATCACAAATATAATTGACTGGCTCTGATGGTTGATATGAGTTGCAATACATCACCATCATCCAGCATATCAATTTTGTTTGCTGTGTATTACTGTTTTTTGTGAATAATAATAATAATAATAATAATAATAATAATAAATAATCTATTTTATTCATTAAGCATGAAGCTCAGTCAACTAAACATTTAAAAAACTGTCACATTATTATCATTCTTATCATCATTGATATACCCCTTAGCTATTATGGTTTCTTTGGGTTGTATGATTGCTTTTTATTAAAGGGTTTTTTAAAATGGTTTTTTAAACATTGGATTTGTACACTGTATATTGTTTGTTGTGAGCCTCTCCGAGTCTTCGGAGAGGGGTGGCATACAAATCTAATAAATTTTATTATTATTATTATTATTATTATTATTATTATTATTATTATTATTATTTCTAGCTGAAGACAGTATCTGGGAATGGGAGGTCTCCCCATATTATCCCACTACAACATCCCTGTAAAGTAGGCTCATCTGAAGGAGAGGCAGCCCAAATTCACAAACTCTGGAGTCCTGGTCTGAAAGGGGACCTCACTCTGGGTCTCCCATGCCTTCCCCACTCTCCTGCCCCTCTCTTTTCTTTCTGGTTCCCTCCATCCATCCAGAGTCAAGTCACCAATTAGATTGGCTGCTTTTATGGTGGCTATTAAAACTTGTATAAGGAAAGATTTTGGGACGGGGTGGGTGGATTGATAGGCAGACGACAGGGACCAAACATTGAGAGGAGTCTGAAAGAATCCAAAATTGCCTATGAGATGGAGAGCTATTTTTGCATTGTTCAGACATGCACATCCCAGCTGACATTTGCTTGCATCTCAACAGAGTCCCAAAGGTGTTTTTTCCAAAAGGCAACTGGACTTTCTTTTTTTCTTTTCCTCAAAAACATTTCATCCAAGAAGCTTCTTCAGTTCAAGGAGGGGGGAAAAAAATAAGAAAATCCAGATGCCTTTTGGATAAAGCACCTTTGGGACAACCGTAATCTGGACGATGGAGAATCTCTGAATATCTCATCAGAGTCCACTTGAACAGTCCAAAACCAACCTGGGTAATGGACGGTGGAGGAAGATTTGATGGTAGCATTGTCTCATATGTGAATCGGAGCTAGTTTGGATAGGAAACTGCTTCCTTGCAGCCTTGTTCCAGCCTTCCCCTATCTATTGGGGGGGGGCAGAAATAAAATTGAACTGTCCGATGGGTTTGACAGGACCTGCAACCTGTGTATTTGTCAAACCACAGTGCTCCCTAAGACCAAGGCGGCATCTAAAACTTCTGGCTTGTCTTGGAAAAAAGATGCCAAAAGATGCCACCAGATGGTCTTCTGCCGCACGAATCCCAGCGACCAGTTAGGTCCCACAGAGTTGGCCTTCTCCGGGTCCTGTCGACTAAACAATGTCGTTTGGTGGGACCAAGGGGAAGAGCCTTCTCTGTGGTGGCCCCGACCCTCTGGAACCAACTCCCCCCAGATATCAGAGTTGCCCCCACCCTCCTTGCCTTTCGTAAGCTCCTTAAAACCCACCTCTGTCGTCAGGCATGGGGGAACTGAGATATTCCCTTCCCCATGGCTTATAAAATTTATGCATGGTATGTCTGTATGTATGATTGGTTTCTTAAATTGGGGTTTTTTTTACATTACTTTTAATATTAGATTTGTTCATATTGTCTTTTTACTGTTGCTAGCCGCCCCGAGTCTACGGAGAGGGGCGGCATACAAATCTAATAAACAGATAGGTAGGTAGGTAGGTAGGTAGGTAGATAGATTAGATAGATAGATAGATAGATAGATAGATAGATAGATAGATAGATAGATAGATAGATAGATAGATAGATAGATAGATAGATAGATAGAAGGACTGTAGAGAACCCATCTCCTTCTAGTTTGTGATTTTTCTTTTCCGGTATGTTTGTTTGCATGGAGAGTTCTTTAAATGCAAAGGAATGTAAACAAAAAAAATGTTTGTTCTGGAAGAATTTCCTTTCTACAGACCCTAAATCAGCCTGGGTTGTCGTTTTTTTAGGAGCTGCTTGGGCTGTGCACAACTGAATCTTTTGTCAGCTATCACTGTTAACGCGAGGTTTAATTTTTGTTCGGTTAATCTTGACCCTTTTTTTGTAAAAAACACCCCAAACCCAAATAGAATTGAAGGAAGAAGCCCCATATTTCTTCTCCATAGATGGACAACATGAAATAAATAGTTAACTAACTTGAAGATACTATCTCTTGTATGACTCCCTTAGGCTTTCTTTCTTCATTGCCACATTTATCCATTCTTCTCTAATATCTTGGCTTCCTTGACTGTCACACTCTTCTCCTTATATTCTTTCCAGTCACTATGGTTTTACACCTTTGTGTTTATACCTCATCTTTATTCTTGTCCTTTTCTGGACTTCTCCCGCACCGCATGGGGGTTCACAACCTTCTGTTCCTTGTTAATTAATCTTCAGCCACCCGCTCTTTCTGTAATTGCAATGGTTGACATGATTTATTAGCTCCCAATTCTGGGGGGAAGCATACCCTGAACGAAAAACATTTTCCTCCTTTTAAAAATCACAATTTCGCTCTCCTTTCCAAATACAAAAGAAATAGAGGGCGTGTAGCATAGTTTAGTATACTGGTTCTTTCTTTGAATATCCATTTGTTTTTGAAAATCCTAGTCCGACTGCAGTTAGCCTTGGAAAAGATGAGGAAGGGCAGAAAATAATAATATCCCTTGGAGAAAAAGAGTAAGGGAATGGCCAGCTGTATAAAAATATCAATATTGCAGGACACCGTATTAATTGTAATTATACTTTATTGATCTGGGAAGTCAAATGAAACACAAAAACACACACAGATTTCTCTTCCAGGGCTGTCAAAATGTGTTGGGTGTGTGGATGGGAGAAAGGAAGGGGCCAGGACGAGAAATCTAAAATCTCTTGTGTGTTTTTGTGTACCTAAATTATGGTTACCTTACTGGTCTCCTAAATTGATATACTGTACTGATCTGCTGGTCTAGGAACAGTCTTTTCCTTCACAAAAGGATAGCTGTATGTATATGACAATTTCTTTTTTTAAATTCAAAAGTCCCTTTTTCCTTGCTGGATTAGCTTGTTTAATGAAGTGGCAATGAATGGATCTTCTCCCTTATTTGATATGTAGATCTGGAAGATCTGGCTATTGTTATGATCCTTCTTGGTAGCTTAGAGACTTTTATTTTTTTAAAGTCTGCTTGTATTTTGCAACTCTTGAACAAAGTAAGTAGGTCATTTTCTTCCCCTTCTCTCTCTCTCTCTCTCCCCCCCCTAGAATCCTGACATCTTTTTGACAGCAGCCCTTCATTCCCAAAGGGATGACGAGACTCTGATGAGAAGAACACTCCTTTCGAGTTGGGTCCGCAAAGCGGATTGAAGATTGCAAGCTTGGCGTCTCCGACATCTTTCAGTCTGGCTGGGCGTTTAGCATGCGAATCGTGGGTCTTCCCTAATGAGAGAGAGAATGGGAACCCAGGGCAGCCCTGTCAAAAGCTACGACTATCTGCTGAAGTTCCTGTTGGTCGGAGACAGCGATGTGGGCAAAGGAGAAATCCTGGAGAGCCTTCAAGACGGGGCCTCGGAATCGCCCTACGCCTACAGCAACGGTAAGCATGCCCCGCGTACGGTTCCGAAGCGCACAAGCCCATTCGGAGCAAGATTGGCTCAATTGTATCTCGTTTCAGAGTTGTGGGGTACAAAGAGCGCAGAGATAAATCCGGCTTCCTTCTGCATCAGTAAACCCTTTTAAGAAAAAAATTATCCGGAGAGATCATTAACCGTTGTGCCAGAAGACGGTAATTAAGAGCCAAGACTCTGGCATCACACTTTCCCTTGTGTCCTTTCACGGTAGTTAAAATGTAATGGTGTCTAGTCGGGTTGTGTCTTTGTGAGCTGTGGTAGGCGCTGGCCATTTAAAATTCTGTGCAACCTCTATAGGGCTGGAATTAAGAATGGCTTTATGTATGTATGGCCTTTTAGATTTTCATATATACTTCTCAAAAAAAAATAAAGGGGACACTCAAAGAACACATCCTATATCTGAATGTATTCTCATTGAATACTTTGTTGTGTACAAAGTTGAATGTGCACAACATCATGTGAAATGGATTGGCAATCAATGTTGCTTCCTAAGTGGACAGTTTGATTTCACAGAATTTTGATTTACTTGGAGTTATATTGTGATGTTTAAATGTTGTTTAAAATAATGTTTAAATTATTTTTTTTGAGCAGTGTTTTTATAGTGTTGTTGTTTTATTACTGTTGTATTTCTTATTGCTTTTAGTATTTATGATTATTGTTAGCCACCCTGAGTCCTGTTGGAGTGGGCGGCATATAAATGTGAATAGAAGGAAGGAAGGAAGGAAGGAAGGAAAGAGAGAGAAAGAAAGAAAGACAGACAGACCTTGACAGGAAAATGCTAGTTCTTATACCAGCTCCGGATTGAATGCTCGGCACTCCGCCTGTACCGATGGCAAAGTTAAAGAGGCTCAGGAGGATACGAGAGAAAAAAGATTGTTTATAACCTTATCAAAGTACAGATAGTCCTCCACTTACAACAGTTCATTTAGTGACCGTTCAAATTTATGACGGTGCTGTAAAGAATTGGCCACCGTCGCAGCATCTCCCCAATGTCACATGATCAAAAGTCCGATGTTTTGCAACTGGTTCATATTGATGACGGTTGCAGCGACCTGGTACCATGTGATCAGTTTTTGTGAACGGCATTGAAAAAAGTGACTTGGGACCGTTACCCCCTGCTCATGTGATCAGGATTCAGATGCTTGGCAGCTGATTCATATTTACGACAGTTGCAATGTCCTGCAGTCATGCAAACACCTTGTGCGACCTTCTGATCCAGCAAAGTCAGATTCACTTAACAACCACGTTACTAACTTAACAACTACAATGATTCACTTAACAACTGTGGCAGGAAAGGTCGTCAGATGGGGCAGAATTCACTTAACAAACATCTCTTGGGCTCTGTTATGGTTGTAAGTCAAGGACTACTTGAATCAAGAGCTGATTCTCCGATTCTTCACTTAGCATACAAAACATTTTCCTTTTCTTGCTTTCAATCCCAGCTAGGCAGCAAAGACGCCTCAATCTTGACATCAGTTTGGACACTGCGCTCTAACAATTTGCATTCCATATCATGAGTCATGTTGGGATGAAAGAATGCTTAAATAGGTTTTGGATGCAAAAAGTGTTTTGTCGCATTTATATATTTTACAACAGCACGAAGCTTGGAAACTTCAGCCTGATGATGGTGAATGTGATTTCGCCGAAACGTCGCAAAAATTGAAAATGCAGAGACGGCGTGACTTTTCATACTTGTCCATTTGTTAGTGGCCAAAAAAATAAATAAATTCGCATTCGCACTTTTTCTGACTTAGCACTTTTTTTAAAAGGCACAACCTTTCCTTGGTGCAGCTCATTTCACTAGCAGATCTGTCAGTAGCTTCAATCACATTGCATTTTTGAGATAGGTTTGGTAAAGCTATGCCTTGGCATGGTTTAATTGAGAAGGAAGACTATGCCCCACGTTGGAGTTTGTAAGGGCAGCTTGTCAGTTAATCACAATAGGAAGATAAATAGCCTTTTGGGGGTATTTGTTAAATTATTATGATAGCTTGTGGGTGAGAGGGGCGAAAAACAAATATAATAAATAATAAATATCTACAGTTAAGCCTTTATGGCATCGTTTCTCAACCCCGACAACGGGGGTGGCATACAAATCTAATTAATAATAATAATAATAATAATAATAATAATAATAAATGGGTGGACTTCAACTCCCAGAATTCCCCATGCTGGCATCTTAAAATCTTGAAATTGCTATGAATGAAAAACCCTGCTTTGCAGCATTTGTAATCAGGGATGATGTAGTTTGAACAAGTAACCCAGAAATGAAATGTTCATTTTTTTTCTCCTGGTGGTATCTTAACAAGCCATAAAACTCTCACCAGGCCATAAAATTGAAGCATTGTGCTGAGACTCTTGTCTCTACCAAAACCTGGAAATCACTGCAGTTCACACATTATAGTTCTGGTCGTAAACAGATGCTCCAGTGTGTCATCTATTTGTCTTCTTGAAGACAGTTTTGTTCCAGTATGAAATTGCTATAATCCCAACGTTTGTTTTCGAAGTATGCGCTGGGGATAATCTACATTTTGACACCATTCTTTTTTTGAAAGAGATACAAATCTTAGTTTTCCAAGGTATCACAATATCTCTTGCTGTGTCTGCTATGCAGTCATTGTGCAAGAGTTACAAAGCATAAGTAGCAATAACTCATGAAATTTCTGATCTTTTTCTCTATTGTTAAGAATGAAACAAACCTTGTCTTTCTTGATGTGCAAGGGGAAAAAAATATCTTAAAAGCTTGTTATTTTTTTCAGGCATGTTCAGGAGATTTATTTGCAAGGAGAATGAAGAATAAATCCTGATAATGTCCTCCTATATATTTTTTTTCTGCATGAGTTTAGCAGTTAGAGCTGAAGTAAAAAGCATTTCAGGATTAGTCCAGAGAAATCCACCAGGGCTTCTCTTAGGAAGTGGGATGATTATGCATTGCACAGAACTGATCTTTGATTTCTATTGATCTGGCCATGGGATATAATGAGGAACTGAATTAGCATATTAAAGCAGTTCCCCAACTACCTCGGTGCGATCTTTCTTCTCTAATTAGGATTCACATTGCAGAGTTTCCTTCCCTCCTCTTTCGACTTTCAGCCATTTCTCTGTTGCAAGTATCAGGAAGGACGCTTGCAATATTTGTCTTGCATCACTTTGCTCAGAGACATGTCCATTAAATGATTGTATTTCACATTGGACTGAAAAATAGTTCAGTTAAACTGCTTGGTCTGGAAGAAATATTCACAGGCGGGAAGGTTTTTCAGTAGACGTTTCATCAGACACCTTCAGTAGAAGGTTTTTCAGTAGACGTTTCAGTAGACACCTTCAGTAGAAGGTTTTTCAGTAGACACCTTCAGTAGAAGGTTTTTCAGTAGACGTTTCAGTAGACACCTTCAGTAGAAGGTTTTTCAGTAGACGTTTCAGTAGACACCTTCAGTAGAAACCTTCAGTAGAAGGTTTTTCAGTAGACGTTTCAGTAGACACCTTCAGTAGAAACCTTCACTAGAAGGTTTTTCAGTAGACGTTTCAGTAGACACCTTCAGTAGAAACCTTCAGTAGAAGGTTTTTCAGTAGACGTTTCAGTAGACACCTTCAGTAGACACCTTCAGTAGAAGGTTTTTCAGTAGACGTTTCAGTAGACACCTTCAGTAGAAGGTTTTTCAGTAGACGTTTCAGTAGACACCTTCAGTAGAAGGTTTTTCAGTAGACGTTTCAGTAGACACCTTCAGTAGAAACCTTCAGTAGAAGGTTTTTCAGTAGACGTTTCAGTAGACACCTTCAGTAGAAACCTTCAGTAGAAGGTTTTTCAGTAGACGTTTCAGTAGACACCTTCAGTAGAAACCTTCACTAGAAGGTTTTTCAGTAGACGTTTCAGTAGACACCTTCAGTAGAAACCTTCAGTAGAAGGTTTTTCAGTAGACGTTTCAGTAGACACCTTCAGTAGAAGGTTTTTCAGTAGACGTTTCAGTAGACACCTTCAGTAGAAGGTTTTTCAGTAGACGTTTCAGTAGACACCTTCAGTAGAAGGTTTTTCAGTAGACGTTTCAGTAGACACCTTCAGTAGACACCTTCAGTAGAAGGTTTTTCAGTAGACGTTTCAGTAGACACCTTCAGTAGAAACCTTCAGTAGAAGGTTTTTCAGTAGACGTTTCAGTAGACACCTTCAGTAGACACCTTCAGTAGAAGGGTTTTCAGTAGACATTTCAGTAGACACCTTCAGTAGAAGGCTTATCAGTAGACGTTTCAAAGCAGCTAGCCCTGCCTCAGAATACAGGTAATCTTCAACTTGCGACAGTTCATTTAGTAGCCGTACGAAGTTAACAACAGCACTGAAAAAAGTGACTTACGGCCAGTCACTTCTGCTGACTGCCGGCTGCCAGCAGTTTGGCAGTTTGAGTCTCATCAGGGTCTTGCGAATCTATGGCACGCGTGCCACAGAGGGCACGCAAGACCTTGCCCTATGGCAGCTCCAGCCAGTGAAGGGCTACCAAAATTTTTACAACCACATTGTGGGCCTGGCTTATGCAGGACGCCCTGCATTTTCTTTCAACATCTTTCCATGCAAATTGGGTGCTCCGGGGTGGAGCGCCATTTTTGCCACCCCGCTGCGTGTGTGTCCCTCCCCCCGTCCAGGTAGTAGTCCACCCCTGGCTCCAGCGAACATGCGCATGCTAGCCAGCTGATTTTCGGCCTTCGGGAAGACTGTTTTGCCCTCCAGAGGCTTTGGGGAAGCTTTGCTGAAGCCCCGGTATGCAAAAAAAAACCCCAATGGACAAACTGGAGATTAAGATACGATATGAATAGTGTTTTTCCTTTTCTTATTCTTTTCTGCTCTTCTTTTTTCTTTCCTTTTCTCTTTCCTTTTCTTTTCTTTTTTTTTCCTTCCTGGGCATTTAAAGAGACATAAATTTGGATATTTTCTATTGTTAAGGGCAGTTATGATAAAATTTGGGGCTGAATTGTGGTTGTAAGTCGAGGACTATCTGTGCATGGGTTTTGCGGGCCTTCATCAGAATCTAGCTGCCTCGCACTAAAGGGCAGTACAATGTCTCATCCAACCCTTTCCTTTAAGCCCAGGCCACTGCAATAAATCATCTCCAGTTGATTTCTGTTGGATTAACACTTTGTTTGGTGTGCATTCTGAAGGCATGAGTCATGTGAACGCCTTGCCCTAGTCTTTGGATTGTCGCACACCAAACAGAAATGACCACGCAACCACACCAAGGGAATTGGAGGGAGCTCGCTCACAGCTGGGCCATAACATGTCATGGTTCCCCCATGTGCAAACTTCCAACATATTTTTTTTCATTTGAATTCTCGCCGAGAGCATTGTTCCCCATTAAAGTGCATATATTTGGATCCCTAAGATCATCAGGAATCGAGTCCGGCTTGAGATATCTTTCCTGGATCGCCTTGCCCATCCTGCCTGCCCCCAGTCTTTTCAGAGCTACATAATTTATTTATTATTATTATTATTATTATTATTATTATTATTATTATTATTATTTATTGGATTTGTATGCCGCCCTTCTCCGTAGACTCGGGGCGGCTAACAACAATGATAAAAACAGTATGTAACAATCCAATACTAAAATAACTAAAAAAAACCTTATTATAAAACCAAACATACATGCAAACATACCATGCATAAATTGTAAGGACTAGGGGGAAGGAATATCTTAGTTCCCCCATGCCTGACGGCAGAGGTGGGTTTTAAGGAGCTTACGAAAGGCGAGGAGGGTGGGGGCAATTCTAATTTCTGGGGGGAGCTGGTTCCATATTTATTATTATTTATTATTATATGCCACTCACTCTAAAAAAGGACTCAGAGCAGCTAACAATAATTTTATTTTATTTATTTATTTTGTCCAATACACAATGAGGGTTTTAGTGGGTATATATCTATATATACATAATAAAATACATGATGAAGGTTATAGAGGAGATACTCATAGTAAAATGTATCTAAGAAATAATAGAAAAGAAAATAAAGTAATAGAACATATCAATGAAAGAATAGAACAAGAAATATAGGAATAGAAGAAAGGTATAGGAGATATAGGAGAGCAATAGGACAGGGGACGGAAGGCACTCTAGTGCACTTGTACTCGCCCCTAATAATAATCACAACAACAATAAAAAAGCAATAGAAATATAACCATAAAATCAACAGCGCGATAAAAAAACCCAATAGATTAGATTTCAGATTAGAAAGTCTGCCCCTGGAATAAAATTTTTCCAAATCAAAACTGTAAAAAGTATGGCTGTGTGTGACTTCCTTCAGTTGTAGCCCTGGTTCTGGCTGTGCACAGTTTGGGCTGGTTCCGGCTGTGCAGAGTTTAATTTTCAGAAGAAAAGTGAGTAAAAATCTACTTAGAGAAGCTCCTCACAAATTCTTTGGTTTTTCTCATGCGTTTAACTCAGGTGAATTGACATTTATATATTTATTATTTGGATTTCTAGGCTCAGAGCGGCTTACAAAACAAGAATAAATACAAGTAGAATCCAAATGTTAAAAAACCCTCATCTAAATCTAATCTAAACCCCCAGTTTTGGATGGGATTGCCGTGTAAATAGTAGGCTCTGCAAATGTGAAAAGGAAAGGAAAAAAAAGTCCATTTGTGTTAAACATGGGTCAAAAGGGGAAATTTTTTATGATGGGGCAATCGATGTATGCGTTCACTGAGTGTTTACAGATATGTTGCACTTTGTAATTGCAAATAACAACTTCAGAGGCAACTGCAGGTTATTAAGATGATTGCCAGTAGATAAAAGCTCTTATTCTAAGGAACTGTTGCAGAAGCAAATATGTGAACCTTCTTAGAGGTGTGATGGCACACGGGCAAACTGAGGAAGAAAAAAAATCCCACGCTTTTTCTTCCCTCGGTGGAAAAGGGGCTCATATTTTTTCAGAGGAAATAAAATGAGTAAACTGAAAAAAAAATCCCAGTGTAATTGTTATTGTTTATATATGAGTGAAATACTCTTTATGTTAAGTGCTGTATTTTTCGGAGTATAAAATACACCTTTTCTCCTAATAATCTTATACTCTGAATGTAGCTTTTTTTCCAGCCCTAACTAGCTACTAACGATCTTTCCAGCTCTTACCTTGCGGGCTCTTTCATTGTTACTCTCTGCGAAGAATGTTTTCCAAGCCTTAAGTCTTTGCACGTTTTTTTCCATTGCTCTACTTGCTCCGAATGTTTCTTTCCAGGGGCTAATGATGTTCCCAGCACTTAATGACTTGCAAGCTCTTTCATTGTTACTCTCTGTGAAGAATGTTTTCCAAGCCTTAAGTCTTTGCACGGTTTTTTCCATTGCTCTACTTGCTCCGAATGTTTCTTTCCAGGAGCTAATGATGTTCCCAGCTCTTAATGACTTGCAAGCTCTTTCATTGTTACTCTCTGCGAAGAATGTTTTCCAAGCCTTAAGTCTTTGCAGGGTTTTTTCCATTGCTCTACTTGCTCCGAATGTTTCTTTCCAGGTCCTAATGATGTTCCCAGCTCTTAATGACTTGCAAGCTCTTTCATTGTTACTCTCTCCAAATAAAGATTTTTTAAGCCCTAACCAGGAGATAAAATAATATGCTGGCTAAAGAAGGTAGCCAGATGAATACCTGGGAAGCAGATTCTTTTCCCTATTTTCCTCCCCCAAAACTAAAGTGCGTCTTATACTTCGGTGCATCTTATACTCCGAAAAATACAGTATGTAAAGGAAGTCCTTAGAAACATAGAAACATAGAAGATTGACGGCAGAAAAAGACCTCATGGTCCATCTGGTCTGCCCTTATACTATTTCCTGTATTTTATCTTAGGATGGATATATGTTTATCCCAGGCATGTTTAAATTCAGTTACTGGGGATTTACCAACCACGTCTGCTAGAAGTTTGTTCCATGCATCTACTACTCTTTCAGTCAAATAATATTGTCTCACGTTACTTCTAATCTTTTCCCCAACTAACCTCAGATTCTGCCCCCTTCTTCTTGTGTTCACTTTCCTATTATAAGCACTCCTGAACCTTATTTAACCCTTTAACCTATTTAAATATTTCGATAATGTCCCCCCTTTCACTTCTGTCCTCCAGACTAAACAGATTGAGTTCATTAAGTCTTTCCTGATAAGTTTTATGCTTAAGAACTTCCACCATTTTTGTCACCCATCTTTGGACCCAAATTGACAAAAGTCCTTGATATATGACTAGTTGCTTAGTGACCGTTCCATCACGAAGAACCTTGTAAAATGGACTTATGACCCCGATTCAGGATTCCAACATCTCCCCATGATCATGTAACTACATTTTGCATTTGACAATTGGCTGGCATTTTTGACCGTTGGAGGCATCCCACAGCCAGCGGGACTGTGATTTATGGTTTTTCAGGAAACTGGTATTTATTTACAACAGAATACGCAACTTAGGAAAGACTGGGTTCACTTCACAATGGCCACGTTCATTTAAACAACCACTTTGGGGGAAAAAGGGTTGTAAAATTTATTTATTTTTATTTATTTTGTCCAATACACAATGAGGGTTTTAGTGGGTATATATCTATATACACATAGTAAAATACATGATGAAGGCTATAGAAGAGATACTCATAGTAAAATATATCTAAGAAATAATAGAAAAGAAGATATAGTAATAGAACATATCAATGAAAGAATAGAAGAAGAGATATAGGAATAGAAGAAAGGAATAGGAGATATAGGAGAGCAATAGGACAGGGGACGGAAGGCACTCTAGTGCACTTGTACTCGCCCCTTACTGACCTCTTAGGAATCTGGGTAGGTCAACCGTAGATAATCTAAGGGTAAAGTGTTGGGGGTTTGGGGATGACACTATGGAGTCCGGTAATGAGTTCCACGCTTCGACAACTTGGTTACTGAAGTCATATTTTTTACAGTCAAGTTTGGAGCGGTTAATATTAAGTTTAAATCTGTTGTGTGCTCTTGTGTTGTTGTGGTTGAAGCTGAAGTAGTCGCCAACAGGCAGGACGTTGCAGCATATGATCTTGTGGGCAATACTTAGATCTTGTTTAAGGCATCTTAGTTCTAAACTTAATCAGGCACAACCCTATGATGAGCTTCCGTCACAACTTACTTACGGCCAAAACAGCAGGCCCAATTATGCTTGTAAATCGAGAGATTAATTATAAAAATCCCATCGCGATATTGGAAAGACACTGCACACGAGAGAAGAAACATTTCTTCTCTGAGAAGATCCTGCAGATTTAATGATCATAAGACGCAGGGCCTCTGCTGCTTGTGTTTACAGTCGCATTGGCAATTTCCATTTTATCTTTTTCCTGCTTCGTAAGCGGCAAATCGTGGAGTTTATCACTCCCGGGGTGGAACTGCAACCCGGAGGAATGTAGGAAGGAATAAAGGAAGTTTGGTTTACCTTCATTAGGAGAACTATGAGAAAATCCTTACCATTTCAGGTGGTGTTTTCAGAAATCAAAGTATGTCGTGGTGATATTTCTTGTGGCAAAGAAGGCATTTGCCCCCCTTCTGTGCTACCTGCCTCTTTTTCTTCTGTTAACAAGTAGAAACAGAATTTGTGCAGACAAGCACATATTATTTACACTGTAGAATGCATTTGCTTTTAGGGAAGACTTGTTTCAGAGGGTTTTAAATCTGCATTTGGTTTTCTTATTGCAGACGTTTCAGTACCCAAACTAGTAACATCATCAGTGTTAGTGGGAAGCGAGGTTCGTTTTTCATTTCATATTTCAGTGAACACTTGCCCTGCGAGTGTTGCTGGGAGCGGAATCGCCACAGCCAATTCGCTGTGGGACAATTTAACAATTCAATTTAATTATTTAAAATAAAATTTAAAAAATTATTTAAATTTTTGACGTTCACATTTCATAGAAACAGAAGATTGACGGCAGAAAAAGACCTCACGGTCCATCTAGTCTGCCCTTATACTATTCCTTGTATTTTATCTTAGGATGGATATATGTTTATCCCAGGCATGTTTAAATTCAGTTCCTGTGGCTTGACCGACCACATCTGCTGGAAGTTTGTTCCAAGCATCTACTACTCTTTCAGTAAAATAATATTTTCTCACCTTACTTCCAATCTTTCATGAATGACGAGGATGAATGTGGATATCTGTTTCTTAAATGTGTTTTTAGAATTAATGTAAAGTAGACTTTCATGTTTTTAGTGGTGAGTTTTTAGTACATTTAAATATTTTAATATTAGAATTTTTTTCATGTATTGTATTCCTTGTTGTGAGCCGCCCTGAGTCCAAAGAGAAGGGCAGCATAGAAGTCTGATTAATAAATAAATAATAAATTAATTAATTAATTCTGTCCCTCCTTTTTTATCCTTTTTTGAATGATTCTATTGTACCATTTCTTTGATATTACTGTAACTCTTGCCCTACGGCATGCTGGCCATAGCAAGTCAGTTGTCATAGACCTTGGTGGGAGTGGTCTTGGTAGAACTAAAGTGTGTAATAGGGTTGATATTCCTGGAGGGGTCTGTAATATGGTAAATGATTTAGCTTTACTAGATAAATGGTCAAAGCAATGGAAACTGCAGTTTAATGTTTCCAAATGTAAAATAATGCACTTGGGGAAAAGGAATCCTAAATCTGAGTATTGTGTTAGCAAAAAATTCAGAAGAGAAGGATTTAGGGGTAGTGATTTCTGACAGTCTCAAAATGGATGAGCAGTGTGGTTGGGCGGTAGGAAAAGCATGTAGGATGCTTGGCTGCATAGCTAGAGGTATAACAAGCAGGAAGAGGGAGATTGTGATCCCACTGTATAGAGCGCTGGCGAGACCACATTTGGAATACTGTGTTCAGTTCTGGTCTTAAGCATAAAACGTATCAGGAAAGACTTCATGAACTCAATCTGTATAGTCTGGAGGACAGAAGGAAAAGGGGGAACATGATTGAAACATTTAAATATGTCAAAAGGTTAAATAAGGTTCAGGAGGGAAGTGTTTTTAATAGGAAAGTGAACACAAGAACAAGGGGACACAATCTGAAGTTAGTTGGGGGAAAGATCAAAAGCAACATGAGAAAATATTATTTTACTGAAAGGGTAGTAGATCCTTGGAACAAACTTTCAGCAGACGTGGTTGGTAAATCCACAGTAACTGAATTTAAACATGCCTGGGATAAACATAGATCCATCCTAAGATAAAATACAAAAATAGTATAAGGGCAGACTAGATGGATCATGAGGTCTTTTTCTGCCATCAATCTTCTATGTTTCTATGTAACTTGGTTTGGCTGTTTACTGTTAGCTTGCTGGACAGTTCTTCCATTGGGGTATTGTTTACTTCTTGATTGTTGCTCTGATGTTAATTTTGGTATTAATCTATGGTCATCTGGGTGTTGATTGATTGCTGGTGGGGAGGAGTTTTGCTGTGTTGTTTCCTTTTCGATTTGTGGATTAGCTCTTTTGCACAGTGTGTAGTTGTTATTTATGGCTATGTGTCTGTTGATGGCTGATCTGTCACCAGACCTCTAGAAATTCCCTAGAATTTTGGGCGCGTGGTCTAAGATAGTCATGGTTTCCCAGTTAAAACTATGGTTAAGTCTGTCCGTATGTTGTGAAATTAGAGACTTCTGTTTTCTTAACTGCTAGTTGATGTTCTGCTTTCTGTTTGTCATACATAGTGGCTGTGGCAGTCTTCATGCTCTTATAAATGACCCCTGATTTGTTTTTTTTCCTGCTGGGTCTACTTTTGGTTTACTTAGCTGTTTTGGAGGGCTTTAAGTTAGTTTGTGTGCTGATGCAGTGTGGTTGCAATAGTCTGTTGGTGTTTTTTGACATGTTGACACGTCATGTTTGACATGGTTTTGAAATATGGCAGGTGTTTCACAGCTGGTGTTTGTTGTGCCATATTGGCCAGGCACGTTTTGACAAAGTTGTGTGGATATCCATAATGTTGGAAGAAGTTGTATACAGTGTTCCCTCGATTTTCGCGGGTTCGAGCTTCGCGAATAGCCTATACCACGTTTTTTCCAAAAAATTAATTAAAAAATACTTCGTGAGTTTTTTTCTATACCATGGTTTTTCCCGCCCGATGACTTCATGCATCATCGCCAAACTAATAATTTTTGCAAATAAATAACAAACAAAAAAAATTATTGTTAATAAATAACTATGTTTATAAATACCAGGATCACTAAGTGTCTTATTCAATGGTGAGTACCAGTAATAATGGTGAGTAAATGGTTGTTAAGGGAATGGGAAATGATGATTTAGGGGTTTAAAGTGTTAAGGGAAGGCTTGTGATACTGTTCACAGCCAAAAATGGTGTATTTACTTCCGCATCTCTACTTCGTGGAAATTCGACTTTCGCGGGCGGTCTCAGAACGCATCCCCCGCGAAAATCGAGGGAACACTGTATATTATCTACTTCTCTTGTCTGCTATTCAGGGTTGCTACAAGGGTCATCTAAATAGAGTTCTATTTTTGTTAAACGCCCAGCGTCACCTTGTAGCAATAGCAATAGCACTTAAATACCGCTTTGCAGTGCTTTACAGCCCTCTCCAAGCAGTTTACAGAGTCAGCCTGTTGCCCGCAACAATCTGGGTCCTCATTTGACCCACCTCGGAAGGATGGAAAGTCAGAGTCGACCTTGAGCCTGGCGAGATTCGAACTGCCAAATTGCAGGCAGCCAGCAAGCAGCAGTAGTAGCTTGCAGTACTATATATACTAACCACTGGACCACCATGCCCAACTTGTAAGCAAGATGGGCAGCATACAAATAACAACAGCAGTAGATTTATATACAGTGTTCCCTCGATTTTCGCGGGTTCGAACTTCGGGAAAAGTCTATACCACGGTTTTTCAAAAATATTAATTAAAAAACACTTTGCGGGTTTTTTCTCTATACCACGGTTTTCCCCGCCTGATGACGTCATATGTCATCGCCAAACTTTCATCCGCTTTTAATAAATATATATTTTTAATAAAGTTTAATAAATAAACATGGTGAGTAATAATCTAAATGGTTGCTAAGGGAATAGGAAATTGTAATTTAGAGGTTTAAAGTGTTAAGGGAAGGCTTGTGATACTGTTCATAGCCAAAAATAGCGTATTTACTTCCGCATCTCTACTTCGCGGAAATTCAACTTTCACGGGCGGTCTCAGAACGCATCTCCCGCGAAAATTGAGGGTACACTGTACCACTTTACAGCCAGCTCTCTAAGCAGTTTTATAGAGTCAGCCTATTTGCCACCAACCTCAGAAGAATGGAAGTCTGAGTCAACCTTGAGCTGAGTCGGGATCGAACTCCTGGCGGTCGGCAGAATTAGCCTGCAATTGTGTATTCTAACCACCGCGCCACCATGGCTCTATAAAAAGTTAATTAATTAGTTATTACACAGCTTTGTTTGTGTTGTGGTTCAGCCTGAGGCTGCTCAGGGACCGGCTGCGTCTCTGCTGGCTCCATGCCCGGAGGAGGATGACAGCGCAGAGGAGGGGGCTGAACAGTCGGACGGGGCAGAGGAGAGTCAGGAATGGGATGAAGGAGAACAGCATGAGAGCCCCGGGGGGGGGGCTCTCCCCATCCAGTAGCTTGGAGTCATTAGGGGATGACGCACAAGCTGTCATTGACATGAGACAGAGACGTTCAGAGCAACGAAAGGAGCAGTTAAAGAAATATTATCACCATTGAATTAGAAACAGCTGGGTTTGGGTGTGGTCCTCATCAGCAGGGTTTAAAAGGCAGGCAAGCCCTTGAAGCCATGTGGAGTGTTATCAATTGGAGTTGCGTTATCCTGTCTTGTTTCTCGGCGTCTCTGTTCCTGGCTTGTGGCCCAGCAGCTTTGGAAGACCCGTGGGAGGTGTAGGGCTGCTATCTACAGCCCCGGCTTGGCAGCAAGAATTCTGCATTGCTGCATGGACTTTTGCCTTCGTGGATATATCTGAAGATACAGCATTTTCCTGTTTGTAAGGACATTTTCTGTTACCTGTGTTTTTCTTGAATTTTATAAAACTGCCTTTGCCTTTTACCAGTGTGTCTGGCTTCTCTTTTTGGGTTGGTATTGGCTTCTGGAGTGACCCAGACAGAACAGCTTGTAGGAGATTGGTTATATTACCTTGGTAGTAGAGCACTGGATTGATTCAAAGACCCAGTGTGAATCATGCCTTCACAATTTAAGCCCTTGGACCAGCTTAAATTTATGGCCATTCGCTGTATCCTGCAGTCCTACAACTTCGATTTATGATGTTTTTGGCTGAAAATCTGCATTTCCTTCCCGATTCTGGCAAGTAACACTCACTGCAAGACACTTAACAATTGACAGCTTTGCTTAATGACTGTGGCATTCATTTAACACCTCTGGTGATTCACTTAATGACTATTCCCCCCCCCCCCAAAAAAAAAGGATGTAAAATCAGGTGTGGTCGCTTGGTGACTTGCCTAACCACAACACAAGATTGTAATGCTGGCTCAGTTATGGTCATAACTTGAGGACCATCTGTTGGCATTTGAGACCCTCCTTACCATAGCCACACATAAAATCTGTACACCGTCGAAAATACTGTCTGCAAACTTTTGGTGGTTTTTAGAATTCTGCTAGCGCTGTTTGCAGAACTCTGAAAGAGAGGAAGACGATGAGGATGACAATTGTATATCCTGCCTTCGAAGGGAACAGATTTTTATCATCAAAGCCCTGCGTATTTGCAACCATTCTCATTTTTCCTTTACGTGGCATTCGATTTTATTCTTTAAACCTTCCTTATGGCACTTTGAATTGGAAACTTTTAAAAAAGGAATTGCATTCTTTCGTACATTGTTATTTCTTTGACTTATTACGAAATCGCTCCCTGTCAAGATTAAACTAAACCGTATCCTTGGAAGACAACCGACAAAAAGAGAAGAAACCTCTGAGAGGAAACAAAAGACTTTGTGGTTGTGTGGCAGATTGAAGAGTTATTCATTGACTTTCAACCGCTGCAATTTCGACGGCTGCAGTTTCGAAGTCCTTGCTTCCAGATCTTCCATCGAGTTCAGCTTCTTGTAATTTTGCCGCCTCGTGGCTTTTGGGTAAAAGTAGTTGGCAGAAACAATATCGACTTCTTTGCATTGGTGCGTTTTCTGCTTTCCAAATTTTCGTTCAAGCCACTGGACAAAAGAATGATCCATAGACATATATGGGCTTATAACATTTCATTTAGTGACCGTTCGGAATTACAAGGGCACTGAAAAAGGTGACTTGTGATCATTTTTCACAGTAACGCCCTTTGCAGCCTCGCCATGTTTATTGATCAAAATTGAGATGCTTGGCAACTTGTTCATACTTATGACGCTTGCAGTGTTGTTGTTGTTGTTATTATTATTATTATTATTATTATTATTATTATTATTATTTATTAGATTTGTATGCCGCCCCTCTCCAAAGACTCGGGGCGGCTAACAACAATAAAGAAAACAATGTAACAAATCTAATATTAAAAAGTAATCTAAAAAACCCCAATTTAAGAGACCAATCATACCAACAAACATACATGTATAAATTCTATAAGCCTAGGGGGAAGGGAGAAAAAAAAATTCAATTCCCCCATGCCTGACGACAGAGGTGGGTTTTAAGGAGCTTGCAAAAGGCAAGGAGGGTGGGGGCAACTCTGATATCTGCGGGGAGCTGGTTCCAGAGGGTCAGGGCCGCCACAGAGAAGGCTCTTCTCCTGGGTCCCGTCAAATGACATTGTTTAGTCGACGGGACCCGGAGAAGGCCAACTCTGTGGGACCTAACCGGTCGCTGGGATTCGTGCGGCAGAAGGCGGTCCCGGAGATATTCTGGTCCGATGCCATGAAGGGCTTTATAGGTCATAACCAACACTTTGAATTGTGACCTGAAATTGATAGGCAACCAATGCAGACTGCGGAGTGTTGGTGTAACATGGGCATGCCTTGGGAAGCCCATGATTGCTCTCGCAGCTGGGTCACGTGATCTCCTTTTGTGACCTTCTGACAAACCACGTCAACGAGGAAGCCAGATTTCACTTAACTACCAGGTGAGTAATTTTATCAACTGCAGCAGTTCACTTAACAACTATGGCAAGAAAGGTCATAAAATGAGGCACAACCCAGTTAAATGCCTCACTTAACCACAGAAATGTTGGGCTCAATTGTGGTCGTAACTCGAGGACTACTTGTACTTTGTCATCACAAACTCGGTCCTCTCTATACTTTCTGAGAGTCAAAAACCATCCCGTCTGAACCATGTGCAGGTAGTCCTCAATTTACCATAAAAGAGGCTGGAAATTTGGGTGCATCTTCTACTCTATATTAGCTTTTTTTCTCTTCAGCCTTAACGAGGTGCTAAGGATCTTCCCAGCTTGCAGGATTTTTTCATTGCTACTCCCTCTAAAGTTTTTTTCCAGCCCTAAGTCTTTGCAGACTTATTTTAATTGCTACTCTCTCCGAAAAATGTTTTTTCAGACTTAATGAGGTGCTGAAGATCTTACCAGCTTGCAGGATTTTTTCATTGCTACTCCCTCTAAAGTTTTTTTCCAGCCCTAAATCTTTGCAGGCTTATTTTCATTGCTACTCCCTCCGAAAAATGTTTTTTCAGACTTAATGAGGTGCTGACAATCTTCCCAGTTTGCAGGATTTTTTCATTGCCAATTCCTCTAAAGTTTTTTTTCCAGGCCAAAGTCTTTGCAGGCTTATTTTCATTGCTAGTCCCTCTGAAAAAAGGTTTTTTTTCCAGCCCTAACCAGGGGATAAAACGATGTGCTGAAGCTGAGCAGGCTAAGGTCTCTAGCCAGATGAATACCTGGTAGGCATATTTTGCCCCCTATTTTCCTACCCAAAAACTAAGGTGCGTCCTAGACTCCGAAAAATACAGGTACGTCCACAATTGAGCTGAAAATTTCTATTGCTGAGAGTTACTGAGTTTTGACCCATTTTATGACCTTTCCCGCCACAGTTGCTAAGTGAAATCACTGCAGTTGTTAGTACACGTTTGGCTTCATCATTGACTTGGGTTGTCAAGAAGGTCGCAAAAGGTGTGGAGAAGCCTCCTTGGGGTCTCTCTAGGAATCTCCTGGGAGGAAATAGGGCCGGAAAAGGCAGGGAGAAGCCTCCTTGGGGCCTCTCTAGGAATCTCCTGGGAAGAAACAGGGCCGGAAAAGGCGGGGAGAAGTCTCCATGGGGCCTCTCTAGGAATCTCCTGGGAGGAAACAGGGTCTCCACCCTCCCTGTGGTTTCCCCAATCGCACACATTATTTGCTTTTACATTGATTCCTATGGGGAAAATTGCTTCTTCTTACAAACTTTTCTAATTAAGAACCTGGTTACGGAGCAAATTAAGTTCGTAAGTAGAGATATCACTGTGTGTGTGTGTGTGTGTGTGTGTGTGTGTGTGTGTGTGTGTGTATGTATGTCGTGTTTATGTAGTATGTATTGGAGGTGGTGACCCTTTGAGCAAGTTGCATGCAACCAAATTTCATTTTAATGCATGCTACATATGAGATAGCCTATTAGTGATGGAAAAATTAAATGGACCTCATCTGTGAAATACGAGTTGTGGGTACCAGGAATATAAATCACTTGTCCATTGCCTGGAGTAGAACTCCTATGGGGTATATAACTGCTGAATGAAGATTTAGAAGCCTCAGGGTTCATTATGTAAAGGCGCTTTCCAGATGGGGCTATTTAACACTTTCTTCTCTGCAACCACACGCTAAGGAACTGGCTCAGCTCAATGAGAAAGACTTTACATCCATCTTGCCTATACAGCTGGCCTTCGACTTATGGCAGTTCATTCAAGAGCAACCAAGATGATGAGGGGACTTGAGGCTAAAACATGCAAAGAACGGTGTCAAGTACTTGGCATAATTAGTCTAGATAAGAGAAGGGCCAGGGGAGACATGAGAGCAGTCTTCCAATATTTGAGGGGCTGCCACAGAAAGGAAGGGGTCAAGCTATTTTCCAAAGCACCCAAAGGCCAGACAAGAAATTTGATTTGATTTGATTTATTAGATTTGTATGTCGCCCCTCTCCGGAGACTCGGGGCGGCTCACAACAGCAATAAAAAACAATATCCAACAAATCTAATAATTTAAAAACACTAAAAAAACGTTATTAAAAGCAAACATACACACAAACATACCATGCATAAACTGTATAGGCCCATGAGAGATGTCTCAATTCCTCCGTGCCTGACGGCAGAGGTGGGTTTTAAGGAGTTTACGAAAGGCAAGGAGGGTGGGGGCAGTTCTAATCTCCGCGGGGAGCTGGTTCCAGAGGGTCGGGGCTGCCACAGAGAAGGCTCTTCCCCTGGGTCCCGCCAGATGACATTGTTTAGTCGATGGGACCCGGAGAAGGCCAACTCTGTGGGACCTAAACGGTCGCTGGGATTCGTGCGGCAGAAGGCCGTCCTGGAGATATTCTGGTCCGATGCCATGAAGGGCTTTTTAGGTCATAACGAACACTTTGAATTGTGACCAGAAACTGATCGGCAACCAATGCAGACTGCGGAGTGTTGGTGTAACATGGGCACACCTAGGGAAGCCCATGATTGCTCTCGTATCTGCATTCTGCACGATCTGAAGTTTCCGAACACTTTTCAAAGGTAGCCCCATGTAGACAGCATTACAGTAGTCGGACCTCAAGGTATAATGGATGAAAACTGACCAACCTGGAAATAAGGAGAAATTTTCTGACAGTGAGAACAATCAACCGATGGAACAGAGGTTGCCTTCGGAAGTTGTGGGAGCTTCATCCCTGGAGCCTTTCAAGAAGGAACTGGACTGCAGTCTGTCAGAAATGTTATAGGGTCTCTTGCTTGGGCATTGGGTTGGACTAGATGACCTCCAAGGTCCCTTCCAACTCTGTTACTCTGTATTTTATCCTTGGGATCCCTTCTGATTCCATAATTCTGTGTTAGTTTTACTGAACCATTAACTAACTCAATGGACTGCCTTTGTACGAGATGCCAAGTCCACCCCCCATTCACAAAACCAAGTCAAGCTTAGAACTGGGCCTGGCCTGCCTAGTGAAGAGAAGGACCAGGGGAGACATGAGAACAATCTTCCAATATTTGGGGGGCTGCCACTGAGAGAACGAGGTCCAGTATTTTCCAAGGCACCCGATGGCCAGACAAAGAACAATAGATGGAAATTAAACAAGGAGAAAATCAACTTAGAAATAAGGAGGAATTTTCTGATAATGAGAACAATCAATCAATGGAACAGAAGTTATCTTCAATAGTTGTGGGAGCTTCATCCCTGGAGGTTTTCAAGAAGTTGCTAAACAGGCCATTTGCGGCCTCCAGGGGGAGGGGGAAGCTGTTTTTGCCCTCCTCAAGCATTGAATTATAGGTGTGGGCACTTGTTCATGTGCAATAGCGCACGTGCGCTCTTTAGGCACCCAAGGAAAAAAAGGTTCGCCATCACTAGTGTAGGGTCTTCTGCTTGGGTGGGTGGGTGGATTGGACTAGATGACCTACAAGGTCCCTTCCAACTCTGTTAATCTGTTAATATACAATAGCAAAGTGATTTTTGTGATTTTTTACATTTAACAACCATTGCAGCATCTCAACAGTCACATGAATAAAATTTGGACGCTTGGCATCGGACCAGAATATCTCCTGGACCGCCTTCTGCCGCACGAATCCCAGCGACCGGTTAGGTCCCACAGAGTTGGCATTCTCTGGGTCCCGTCGACTAAACAATGTCACTTGGCGGGACCCAGGGGAAGAGCCTTCTCTGTGACAGCACCGGCCCTCTGGAACCAGCTCCCCCCAGAGATCAGAATTGCCCCCACCCTCCTTGCCTTTCGTGAACTCCTTAAAACCCACCTCTGCCGTCAGGCATGGGGGAATTGAGACATTTTCCCTGGGCCTATACAGTTTATGCATGGTATGTTTGTGTGTATGTTTATGCTTTTTAATAAGGGGGTTTTAGTGACTTTTAAATTATTAGATTTGTTATACAGTGATCCCTCTATTATCGCGAGGGTTCCGTTCCAAGACCCCTCGCGATAATCGATTTCTCACGATGTAGCGGTGCGGAAGTAAAAACACCATCTGCGCATGCGCACCCCTTTTTCCATGGCCGCGCATGCGCAGATTGTTAAGTGTTTTTACTTCCGCACCTGGGAAGACCCAGCAGCTGAGGAGCCGCCTGCCTGCCCGCTTGTCCACCGCTTTTCCGCTTGTCTGCCGCTCTGGGAGTTGAAGACCCAGGGAAGGTTCCTTCGGCCGCCCACCAGCTGATCTGCTCGGCAGTGCAGTAGCAGCGAGGAGCCGAAGATGGGGTTTCCCCGTTGCCCACGCAAAGGGGAAACCCCATCTTCGGCTCCTCGCTGCTACTGCGCTGCCGAGCAGATCAGCTGGTGGGCGGCCGAAGGAACCTTCCCTGGGTGCCACCCGCCGCTCGAGAGCAAGAGGGGGAGAGATAGAGAAAGAGAGAGAAGGAAAGAAAGAGATGAGAGAGGGAGGAAGAGAGTGTGAGAGAGGAAGAAGCAAGATAGAGAAAGAGAGAGAGAAAGAAAGATGAGAAAGGAAGGGAGTGACGTCATCGGGTGGAAAAATCGCGATATAGCGTTTCGCAATGATCGAGATCGCGAAACTCGGGGGATCACTGTATATTGTTTTATTGTTGTTGTGAGCCGCCCCGAGTCTACGGAGAGGGGCGGCATACAAATGAATAATGATGATGATGATGATGATGGCAGGATCCCAGGGTCGTTGTGATCTGCTTTTGACCCCCTCCCAACAAGCAAAGTCAACGAGAAAGCCAGATTCACTTAACAACCCTGTGATGAACATTAACTACGATGATTCGCTGAACAACTGTGGCAAGAAAGATTGCAAAATGAGGCAAACTTCACTTAACAGCTCTCTTTTTTTTGCTTTGCAACAAAATTTTGGGCACAATTGTGTACCTGTACAGGCTGTCCTCAGCACACAACCACAATTTCTGTGGCTAAGCAAGGAGGTTTAATCAAACAACCGTTGGGATGCTGCAACGATCAGAATTTATTTATTTATTTATTTATTAGATTTGTATTCTGCCCCTCTCCGAGGACTCAGGGCGGCTCACAACAATGTGACAAACGGTCGTAAGACACTTTTTAAGTTACTGCTGTAATTTTGAATGGTTACTAAATGAATGGCCATAAACCTGTGATTTGCAGGATTGCAAGATCTTTGAAGCTGTTTCCCTATTTTTTTGAGGGGTAGGGCAGGCCTTTTGGGTGGTCTCTGTTGGACATGCTTACTATGTCTCCCCGATAATAAGACCCTGTCTTATATTTTTTTGGACCCTGAAATAAGTGCTTGGTCTTATTGGCATGCACTCAAAAACCTGATTGGTCTTATTATCAGGGGATTCCTTATTTTGAGAGAAACGGTGGATGGATAGGTAGGTAGGTAGGTAGATGATAGATAGTAGATAGATAGATAGATAGATAGATAGATAGATAGATAGATAGATAGATAGATAGATAGATAGATAGATAGATAGCGTGTTTCCTCCAAAAACCCTGTCTTGTATTTTTTTGAATCCTGAAATAAGTGCTTGGTCTTATTGCCATGCACTCAAAAACCTGATTGGTCTTATTATCAGGGGATTCCTTATTTTGAGAGAAACAGGGTGGATGGATAGGTAGGTAGGTAGGTAGGAGGTAGATAGATAGATGATAGATAGATAGATGATAGATGGATGGATGGATGGATAGATAGATGATATATAGATAGATATATTTTGGGCTCAAGATAGATAGATAGATAGATAGATAGATAGATAGATAGATAGATAGATAGATAGATAGATAGATAGATAGATAGATAGACCCTGTCTTGTATTTTTTTGAACCCTGAAATAAGCGCTTGGTCTTATTGCCATGCAGTCTAAAGCCTGATTGGGTTTACTATCAGTGGATGTCTTATTTTGGGGGAAACAGGGTACGCCATAACTGTAAACACCATCCAACCACCATTTCCAAAACCATCTGCTGCCCTGCCAGAGAAATGCTTCTTAATGAATATGATACCCGAGATTGCAACTGAGAAGCGCTCTTGGCTAATTAAAAGCTTGCCCACCTCATTGTGGTTTCATTCCCCCTTCCCATCTTTTTAAAAGTATGATTATGCCCTAGTTACAGAGAGAACTCTGAGCCAGTGATTAAATGGGGGAGGCTGGGTGGATAGCCAGACTGTGTCATAATCAATGGTTTTGCGTGAACCTAAGACGCTAGCTGCAAAGAGAATTAATCAGCTGTCTCTTGGCATATGTAATTAAAATATTTGAAGGATCCTTTAAGCTGCCTCTGGATTGAAGGAGCAGATATGTCCATGTGTAGATTCCATAGAAGCAACTTCCTGTTGTTCTAAATAAATCCGGTTTCAAGCTCCGCAGGGATCAAGCATTCTTTTAACAGTTTGTACGTTGCAAGCATCCATTTCCTTATAAAAATGCAATCATTATGTGGGAAAATGTAATAAAAACCTAATAAAACTAAACTAAAATGTGTCCCGGATGGCTGCATGAAATACGGTCGCAGAACAGTTTTGCATGGGAAAATTGATCTAATATTTCATTCTTTTTTTTTTTTAATTTTAGGTATAAATATAAAGAAGTATATGCCTATTTATCCATGTATGATTTAAACATATAATAACGGAGACCTCACCTACAAAAAGATATTGATAAAATTGAATGGGTCCAAAGACTGGCTACAAAAATGGTGGAAGGTCTTAAGCATAGAACTTATCAGGAAAGACGTAATGAACTCAATCTGTATAGTCTGGAGGACAGAAGGGAAAGGGGGGACATGATTGAAACATTTAAATACTGTATGTTAAAGCGTTATATAAGGTCCATGAGGGAAGTGTTTTTAATAGGAAAGTGAACACAAAAACATGGGGGCACAATCTGAGGTTAGCTGGGGGAAAGATCAGAAGCAATGTGAGAAAATATTATTTTATTGAAAGAGTAGTAGATGATTGGAAAAAACTTCCAGCAGACGTGGTAGGTGAATCCGCAGTAACTGAATTTAAACATGCCTAGGATAAACATATATCCATCCTAAGATAAAATACAGGAAATAGTAAAAGGGCAGACTAGGTGGACCATGAGGTCTTTTTCTGCCGTCAGTCTTCTATGTTTCTATGAATGGTAGTTATGTATGTAACTACCTTTTGGATTTTTAGGGTATGATTTTTCCCACGCATAATAAATTCCCTTGACTACAGCAGTGGTGATAAGGTTAGTGTTTTCCTTCCCTGCAAAACTATGCAATAAAAACGTGAATTCATTTCTGTATGTTTTTCTTTCTTTCATCTGCGTTTGTATTAGTTCTGATGTAATTTGACATAGCTCTAAAGTGCAAATACATTGGTGCCCCGTCTTTCCGCAAAAGTTCAAAGAAATGCAGAGTACGAAACGACCGTCCCAATTTAAAAATGGGTTTAGTGGGACTTGGAAGCACATGTTTTGGGGTGTTGGCAACCATTCCTTCCCAGCAGTGGCATGATTTGGTATATTTATTGAGTTTTATTGAGTCACAAACCCATGTTGGCAGGACTGGTCTATACTTGGTCTATACAGTACTTTGGAATACTGTGTTCAGTTCTGGAGACCTCACCTACAAAAAGATATTGACAAAATTGAACAGGTCCAAAGACGGGCTACAAGAATGGTGGAAGGTCTTAAGCATAAAACGTATCAGGAAAGACTTCATGAACTCAATCTGTATAGTCTGGAGGACAGAAGGAAAAGGGGGGACATGATCGAAACATTTAAATATATTAAAGGGTTAAATAAGGTCCAGGAGGGAAGTGTTTTTAATAGGAAAGTGAACACAAGGACAAGGGGACACAATCTGAAGTTAGTTGGGGGAAAGATCAAAAGCAACGTGAGAAAATATTATTTTACTGAAAGGGTAGTAGATCCTTGGAACAAACTTCCAGCAGACGTGGTTGGTAAATCCACAGTAACTGAATTTAAACATGCCTGGGATAAACATATATCCATTGTAAGATAAAATACAGGAAATAGTATAAGGGCAGACTAGATGGACCATGAGGTCTTTTTCTGCCATCAGTCTTCTATGTTTCTATGTTACTTAATTCCAATCTGCTGCAGATTTGTTTAAGATTATAACATGCTGTATACCCGGGGTATATATATTAAGACCTGCAGACTTCAACTCCCAGAATTCCCCAGCTAGTATGGAATTCTGGGAATTGAAGTCCACAGGTTGACAAGATTTCACACTGCTGCTATACACTGTTCGATCTGCAACATTATTCCCCAGTTTCTTCCATATTGCTTCACCTTCCTCAAGGATAACTGTCCAAATTTCTTAGACAGGCATCTTCCATTGCTGCTCATGTTGACCATCTGGTTGGAAAAGCTTAGTGATAATATGTCCCTGTCCAGGATCACATTACAATTTCATATTCTTTTCCTTCTCCATCCCATCACCCATTTTAAATGCACCTTCAGCCCTGTTGATAATTTGATACGACTATTCCTGTCCAGTGATAATCAGAGCTTCCTTTAAATGACCAAGGTCTTCATTTTTTGTTTATAATCACACCTCAAGAGATTTAGAAACCAAGCCAGAGAAAACAGCCTCTGTATCATTCACAACGGGTTTGTCTTGGCCTTAAAATTCAAATTAACGTCATACAGTATATCTATATATCTCTCTCTAAAATACAAGTGGGAATCTTTCTCTGGGATCTATAAAGCTTTGTCACCGTTTCTGGAATTTGCAACGTGTTGATTGACAGGGCCTCATAAAAAGCCACTTCATCTGAAATACCGCACGGGTATGGCACACCCTGAAACATATATATTAAAAATAAATATTGCCACACCGTTTCCTATGACTCAGCTGGTCAAACCCAGTTTTACAATAACGTATAAAAAGCGAATTCTTAACACCGCGGACGCGGTTCTGAACAGTGTTAGGGCAATTCAGCTTCCCTTGGCAAAATGTGTTTATTTATTTATTTATTTATTTATTAGATTTGTATGCCGCCCCTCTCTGTAGACTCGGGGCGGCTCACAGCAATAATAAACAATATATAACAAATCTAATAATTTAAAAAAAACACTAAAAACCCCATTATTAAAAGCAAACATACATACAAGCATACCATACATAACTGTATAGGCCCGGGGGAGATGTCTCAGTTCCCCCATGCCTGACGGCAAAGGTGGGTTTTAAGGAGTTTATGAAAGGCGAGCAGGGTGGGGGCAGTTCTAATCTCTGGAGGGAGCTGGTTCCAGAGGGTTGGGGCCGCCGCAGAGAAGGCTCTTCCCCTGGGTCCTGCCAAGCGACATTGTTTAGTCGACGGGACCCGGAAAAAAGCCAACTCTGTGGGACCTAATCGGTCGCTGGGATTCGTGCGGCAGAAGGCAGTCCCGGAGATAATCTGGCCCGATGCCATGAAGGGCTTTATAGGTCATAACCAACACTTTGAATTGTGACCGGAAACTGATCGGCAACCAATGCAGACTGCGGAGTGTTGGTGTAACATGGCCATACCTAGGGAAGCCCATGATTGCTCTCGCAGCTGCATTCTGCACGATCTGAAGTGGCGCCGTTTGATACATGGTATTGCGCAGAATTGCTGCCGCTTTCAGACAGAACAATTCTAAATTCTAGTGTGTAGCAGCTGCCGAAAAAGTCAACACAGTTCTAGGCTGCATAAACAGAAGGATAAAATCAAGCTCACCTGAAGTGTTAATACCACTTTATAAGGCCTTGATAAGGCCACACTTAGAAACATAGAAGACTGACGGCAGAAAAAGACCTCATGGTCCATCTAGTCTGACCTTATACTATTTTCTGTATTTTATCTTAGGATGGATATGTGTTTATCCCAGGCATGTTTAAATTCAGTGACAGTGGATTTATCTACCACGTCTGCTGGAAGTTTGTTCCAAGGATCTACTACTCTTTCAGTAAAATAATATTTTCTCATGTTGCTTTTGATCTCTCCCCCAACTAACTTCAGATTGTGTCCCCTTGTTCTTGTGTTCACTTTCCTATTAAAAACACTTCCCTCCTGGACCTTATTTAACCCTTTAACATATTTAAATGTTTCGATCATGTCCCCCCTTTTCCTTCTGTCCTCCAGACCAGAGGTCCCCAACCGCCGGTCCGCGGACCGGGACCGGGCCGTTGGGGTTTTTCAGCCGGTCCGCGGCGCCGCTGACAGCTAGCTTTGGCTGCCGGGGGGGCGGGGAGGATTAAATCCTCCCCCCCTCCAGGAGCAGCAAAAGCCTAAGCGGCGGGGTGCATTTCGGCAATGCTTTCCCTCCGCAGTGGGGGGTGCAGGGCAGGCGCAGGCAGCCCCAGGAGACGCCGCCGCTATCTGGGCGCGGCGAAAGCGAGTCGGTCGAAAGGCTGCCCGGGTCGCGCCTGCGGTCGTCCTCGCGCTCCCATCGCGCAACAAGTGCGGGCTTGTTGTGGCTGCCGCGCGCCGCTTTGCCTCCCTCTGCTGCGAGCCTTCGGGGCTCCGGGGCGGCGCGGCTGGCGGGAGGGCAGCTTCCAGCGGGACGTTGATGGGTCTTGGAAAGCTTTCTCGTGGCGGTGGCTCTGGCGCGGCTGCAGAGCGTTGGTGGGAGCGGGAACTCCGTCGGATCGCCCGAACTCCAAAGCCTCAGCGAGGTTTGGCTGCCGGGGGGGGGCGGGGAGGATTAAATCCTCCCCCCCTCCAGGAGCAGCAAAAGCCTAAGCAGCGGGGTGCGCCCTTTGCATTTCGGCATTGGCGCTCTCTCCTCCAGGAGCAGCAAAAGCCTCAGCGACTGATCGCGTCGTTTGCCTTTCTGCTCCATCGCTGAGGCTTTTGCTGCTCGTGGAGGGGAGAGCGCCAATGCCGAAATGCAAAGGGCGCACCCCGCTGCTTAGGCTTTTGCTGCTCCTGGAGGGGGGGTTGGCGGTGCCGATACCAAATGCTTTCCCTCCGCGGTGGGGGGTGCAGGGCAGGCGCAGGCAGCCCCAGGAGACAAAGAGTGAATGAGAGAAAGGAAAGAGAGAGAAAGGGAGGGAGAGAAAGGAGTGAGAGATAGAAAGGATAGAGAGTAAGAGGGAATGAGAGAAAGGAAAGAGAGAGAAAGGGAGAGAGAGAAGGAAAGAGTGAGAGATAGAAAGGATAGAAAGAGGGAATGAGAGAAAGGAAAGAGAGAGAAAGGGAGGGAGAGAAGGAAAGAGTGAGAGATAGAAAGGATAGAAAGAGGGAATGAGAGAAAGGAAAGAGAGAGAAAGGGAGGGAGAGAAGGAAAGAGTGAGAGATAGAAAGGATAGAAAGAGGGAATGAGAGAAAGGAAAGAGAGAAAGGGAGGGAGAGAAGGAAAGAGTGAGAGATAGAAAGGATAGAAAGAGGGAATGAGAGAAAGGAAAGAGAGAGAAAGGGAGAGAGAGAAGGAAAGAGTGAGAGATAGAAAGGATAGAAAGAGGGAATGAGAGAAAGGAAAGAGAGAGAAAGGGAGGGAGAGAAGGAAAGAGTGAGAGATAGAAAGGATAGAAAGAGGGAATGAGAGAAAGGAAAGAGAGAGAAAGGGAGGGAGAGAAGGAAAGAGTGAGAGATAGAAAGAGGGAATGAGAGAAAGAGGAAATGAAGGAAATGAACCCCACCCCCATATGACCAAAGCGGGCCCCCCCCCCCCCCCCACCGGGCCATGGAAAACTGGTCTAGCTTAATGCCGGTCCCTGGTGCAAAAAAGGTTGGGGACCTCTGCTCCAGACTATACAGATTGAGTTCATTAAGTCTTTCCTGATACGTTTTATGCTTAAGACCTTCCACCATTCTTGTAGCCCGTCTTTGGACCCCTTCAATTTTGTCAATATCTTTTTGTAGGTGAGGTCTCCAGAACTGAACACAGTATTCCAAATGTGGTCTCACCAGCGCTCTATATAGCGGGATCATAATCTCCCTCTTCCTGCTTGTTATACCTCTAGCTATGCAGCCAAGCATCCTACTTGCCTTCCCTACCGCCTGACTGCACTGTTCACCCATTTTGAGACTGTCACTTGGAATACACGAATCCCAGCGACCAGTTAGGTCCCACAGAGTGGGTCTTCTCTGGGTCCCGTCAACCAAACAATGTCGCTTGGCGGGACCCAGAGGAAGAACCTTCTCTGTGGCGACCCCGACCCTCTGGAACCAATTCCCCCCAGAGATTAGAATTGCCCCCACCCTCCTTGCCTTTCCTAAGCTGCTTAAAACCCACCTCTGCCGCCAGGCATGGGGGAACTAAGATACACTTTCCCCCTAGGCCTTCACAATTTATGTATGGTATGTTTGTATGTATGTTTGGTTTTTATATAATGGGTTTTTAACTGTTTTTTAGTATTGGATTTTGTTGTACTGTTTTACTGCTGTTGTTAGCCGCCCCGAGTCTGCGGAGAGGGGCGGCATACAAATCCAATAAATAAAAATAATAATAATAGTAATAATAATAATACAGCATCCAGTTTTGGTCGCCACAATGCAAAAAGGATGTGGAGACTCTAGAAAGAGTGCAGAGAAGAGCAACAAAGATGATTAGGGGACTGGAGGCTAAAACATATGAATAAGGGTTGCATGAACTGGGTATGTCTACTTTAATGTAAAGAAGGACCATGGGAGACGTTATAGCATTGTTCCAATATCTCAGGGGCTGCCACAAAGAAGAAGGAGTCAATTTATTCTCCAAAGCACCTGAGGATAGAACAAGAAGCAATGGGTGGAAAGTAATTTATTTATTTACAGTATTTATTTATTTATTGGATTTGTATACCGCTCCTCTCCGTGGACTCGGGGCAGCTCACAACAAACAAGGAATACACAATAAAACAATTTGATCCAATCAATAATAATTTAAAAACTTAAAAACATCCTAAAAATTAAAAGATTCAGTTAACATTCACTCAATCAATAATTTATTCAAGGAGAGAAGCAACCTAGAAATTTCAAAACAATTAAGCAGTGGAACAGCTTGCTTCCAGAAGTCGTGAATGCTCCAACATTGGAGGTTTTTAAGAAGATGTTGGATAACCATTTATCTGTGCCATTTCTCTGGTGACTTATGCCAAGCCTTAATTTGCTGGTCTTTCCAGCAATCCTATCCAGCTGTACAGCATTCGTGTCATTCCAGTTCTGTTGACTAGCTGTACTTATGACCGTGATGTTTCTATGGCCATTTTTGCCTTCCCTTTCCTCCTTGCTTACAAACAAGTGATTATATAAGGGCAAAGCTGCCCTGGGTACCTATTAAGAGAGTGATCGGGATGCAGAAATCCCCATGCATTAAAGTTATTCTCTAAGGCTTTGGAGACAAGCCTCTGATGCATTATACTTTCTGCCATCTGCAAATCCTGCCTTTGCCTCCAGGCTCTGGGAATGGTGAAACCTGGGCTAATTATCCCTCACATTTGAATAGCAATCTGTCATTTTTTAAAAGCTAACTAGACCAAGGCCTCCTCTGCACGCACAAAATTATGTGCATTGTCTGTATATTTACATACGGTGCATCTATGCAGCATCATTTACCCACCCACCTTCCATCCACTTGAATTTTCTGAGCTGACTTGGTTCTTTTTGTCTCTCGGTTTCAGGCTTGGTATTTCCTAGATCCCTTTAAAATGCTTGCTTAATTTTGGACTCACTCAAAGAATGCCCACGGGGATGGATGTTGGGGGGACAGGCGATAACAAATGTGTTGCACTGTTGTTGTTTTTTAGTCCATGAGTCAGAATAAATTCTAACAATAGGATAATGCAGTGGTTGTCAACCTTTCTAATGCCGCGACCCCTGAATACAATTCTTCATGTTGTGGTGACCCCCAACCATAAGTCTAGCACCAGTTCTCCCAACAGAGCTTGAAGCTGATTGGCAGGTTGGTCAGAGGGAAACCCCCATTGTAAACGTCTGATTGGTTGGATTGTAAAAATATTATTATTATTATTTTTATTTATTTATGTATGTATTTATGTATGTATTTATGTATTTATTTATTTGTTTGTTTGTTTATTTGTTTATTTATTTGTTTATTTATTTGTTTATTTATTTATTAGATTTGTATGCCACCCCTCTCCGTAGACTCAGGGCGGTTCACAGCAATGATAAAAACAATATATAATGACAAATCTAATAGTTAAACTCTAAAATAACAATAATACATTTTAAAAAGTCTAAAAACAAGGAACCCCAATATATAAAAAACATACATACAGTCATATCATACACAGAAAGGGGGAGGTGTTTCAGTTCCCCCATGCTTGACGACAGAGGTGGGTTTTAAGGAGTTTACGAAAGGCAAGGAGGGTGGGGGCAGTTCTAATCTCTGGAGGGAGCTGATTCCAGAGGGTCGGAGCCGCCACAGAGAAGGCTCTTCCTCTTGGTCCCACCAAGCGACATTGTTTAGTTGACGGGACCCGGAGGAGACCAACTCTGTGGGACCTAACCGGTTGCTGGGATTCGTGCAGCAGAAGGCACAAATATATTCGAAAGGCGCCAGAGTAGAAGCTTTAGTTCCTAACACCAGGGGAAATTTGTCTTTTTCCGTGGTCTTAGGCGAGCCCTGTGACTCCCAAAGGAGTCCTGGTCTCCAGGTTGAGAACCACTGGGATAATGGAATGGGGGATTTTATTAGTTAAGTTAGATTTCCCACATCATAAACTCTTACCTAGGATTGGTTTGGTCATGCAAGCAGGATGAATTTTGATTTACTCAAAGAAGTCCTGTCTGTAGAAATAAAAGATGGAGTTGGTCACCCAGCCTTCTGATATTAATATTCTACCCCAGTGTTTTTCAACCAGTGTGCCGTGGCACACTAGTGTGCCGCCAGACATGGTCAGGTGTGCCGCGAAGCTCAGAGAGAAAGAAAGAAAGAGAGAGAGAAAGCAAGAGAGAGAGAGAGAAAGGAAGCAAGAGAGAAAGAGCGAGAGAGAAAGAGAACAAAAGAGAAAGAAAGCAAGAGAGAGAACAAGAGAAAGAAAGCAAGAGAGAGAGAGAAAGAGAGAGAAAGAGGGAGGGAAGGAGAGAGAGAGAACGACATAGAGGGACGTAGGGAGGGAGAGAAAGAGAGCAAAAAAGAGAGGAAAGAAGGAAGAGAAAGAAAGAGGGATGGAGAGAGAGAGAAAGAAAGAGGAAGGAAGGGAGAGAAAGGGGGAGGGAGAAAGAAATAGAGCGAAGGGGAGGAAGAGGGAGAGAGAATTTTTTTGTCCAAACTTTTTTCAGCCCCCCCCCCCCCCGCTCCATGTGCCCCAGGGTTTCGTAAATGTAAAAAATGTGCCGTGGCTCAAAAAAGGTTGAAAATCACTGTTCTACCCTATCATTTCTTCCGGTCTAATCCTTAATTAGATCCCAAGGTGCAATCACAATTCTTGCCTGACCCAATAACAAATATGTAGAAGAACTGGTTACCATCCAAAGCCTTACAGCCACTTGAACTCTTGCATTCCATAGGAAAGAGCCTTTGGAGTTATAAGTAGTCCTTCATTTACAACTGTTTCTTAGCGACTGTTCAAAGTCACAGCGGTACAGTGTTCCCTCGATTTTCGCGGGGGATGCGTTCCGAGACCACCCGCGAAAGTCAAATTTCCGCGAAGTAGAGATGCGGAAGTAAATACACAATTTTTGGCTATGAACAGTATCCCAAGCCTTCCCTTAACACTTTAAACCCCTAAATTACAATTTCCCATTCCCTTAGCAACCATTTAGATTATTCTTCACCATGTTTATTTATTAAAGTTGATTAAAAAAAGGTTTTTTAAAGGCAGATGAAAGTTTGGCAATGACATATGACGTCATCGGGCGGGAAAAACCGTGGTATAGGGGGGGGAATCCGCGAAGTATTTTTTTAATTTATATTTTTGAAAAACCGTGGTGTAGACGTTCCGCGAAGTTCGAACCCGTGAAAATCGAGGGAACACTGTACTGAAAAAAGCAACATAGGTCTGGTCCTCACCTTTACAACCGCTGTAGGAGCCCTACAGTTGCTTGATCAAAATTCAGGGACTTGCAACCAGTATGGATTTACAGTAGTTGCAGCATCCTGGAGTAATTTCATTCATTCATTCATTCATTCATTCATTCATTCATTCATTCATTCATTCATTTCCCCCCTTTATTGATTTTGCTACAAATAACTGAAGGCAGTGAAAGCCCCTCGGAGAGGGGTGGCATATAAATCCAATAAATAAATAAAAATATCCAGTTCACCTTCCTCCTCCTCTTTCCTCCCCACAACAACAACCCTGTGAGGTGGGTTGGGCTGAGGGAAAATGGCCCGAAGTCACCTAGCTGGGCCTGCGATCTTCCCAGCTGGCTTGTAACCGGCAAAGTCAAGGATGGAACTTGAATTTCCTTAGCAACCGTCAAGCTGTCAAAGAAAGGCCTTCACACTTTTAATGATCTTGGACAGAAAATAGGCACCTACGCAACAGAAGCTGTTAGCTGGCCTCCCTGTTCAAAAAATATAAAATTTCCCCCAGACAAAATGGGTCTAGACCCCTAGACTAGGACAATAACAAGCTTCCATGATCCCTGACTGGCAAGCAGCTAGTCCTCAACTTATCACTGTAATGAAAGTTGCCAGTCTAAAAACTGGTGTTGACTCACTTAACCTCCTTGCTTAGCAATGGAAATTCTGGTCCCATTCTGTTTGAATGTCAAGGACTACCCTATACAGTATTTTGGTTTCTCAATGCAACACCTGCTTTCAGCCGGACATCAGGCCAAGGCAACAAAGAGTTTTAGATGTTAATGCACAAACTGATATTGAGGCACTTTTCAAGTGCAGGTCGCTGAAATGGTTAGCCAAGAACAAAACAGCCTTTCAACTAGAAAAATACCTGACAATGGGTCTGACCCAATACCATAGAACAGCACTCACTAGAGCAAGATTTGAGCAGTTAGATTCTATGGTCAAATATGGACGATTCCACCAAGTACCATATTTTGAGAGAACATGTATTTGCGGTGCACCAGAAATAGAAGACATTGCACATGTGCTACTCAATTGTAAAGTATACTCCTCAGTAAGACCTCAGTATTTACAGCCCCTACTTGACAAAATCATACACTAGGACTGTAATAAACAATTATCATATTTTCTTCAGGGTACAAATATATATGTAGTTTCTAGAACCGCTAAGTTTATAGTCAGGGCTGTTCAGATGAGAATATGTTTTATAGAACATATTGGGGTGGCATGCAAAGGAGATGAACTCACTTAAGAATATTTTATATCAGTATCTCAGATTTGTTTAATATAATCCTTTGCACGAGTTATATTCTCATGTTTTACTACTCAATTTTAACATATTATACTGCATTTCAACTTATTATTTATTCAAATTCCCTCTATTTTAGCCAATTTTATTGTATTTTAACCAGTCACAATTTTATGACGACCGATGTGGTCCTTTTCCTCGCTTTGATATGGTCGATTGACTAATCAAATAAAGTTGATATTGATTGATTGGTCCCATTCTGGTTGAATGTCAAGGACTACCTGTACTCGGAGTCAAACCCACTCAGTCCGGAAAGGACCAACCTGTTACAAGCTTGCTATAACATGGTATTTATACCAGCTCTTTACATAGGTGGAAAGCACCTTTAAACCTTGGAAATGCCATATTTTTCAGAGTATAAGACGCACCTTAGTTTTTGGGGAGGAAAATAGGGTGGGGGGGAATCTGCCTACCAGATATTCATCGGGCTAGCGTGCTTAGTCTGGTCAGGTTCAACACATAATTTTATCCCCCGGTTAGGGCTGAAAAAGAAATCTTCTTCAGAAGAAATAGTAATGAAAACAAGCCTGCAAGCCGGGACGATTGTTAGCATCTCATTAGGGCTGGGGGAAAAAAAAACTTAGAAAAAGTCACATTCTGAGTATAAGATGCACCCAAATTTTCAGCCTCTTTTAGTGGGGAAGGTTTGTCTTATACTCTGAAAAATACAGTAATATGCAGTGCGGTCTGTGCTACGCTATTGTTCAGTTTCTTTCAGCTACAAATTGTTCGTACTCATGTAGAGTGGATATACAGTGTTCCCTCGATTTTCGGGGGTTCGAACTTCGCGAAAAGTCTATACCACGGTTTTTCAAAAATATTAATTAAAAAATACTTCGCAGTTTTCCCCCCTACACCACGGTTTCCCCCACCCGATGACATCATATGTCATCGCCAAACTTTCGTCCGCCTTTAATAAATATTTTTTTAAAATAAACTTTAATAAATAAACATGGTGAGTAGTAATCTAAACGGTTGCTAAGGGAATGGGAAATTGCAATTTAGGGATTTAAAGTGTTAAGGGAAGGCTTGGGATACTGTTCATAGCCCAAAATAGGGTATTTACTTCCGCATCTCTACTTCGCGGAAATTCGACTTTCACGGGTGGTCTCAGAACGCATCCCCTGCGAAAAGCAAGGGAACACTGTAAATTGATATTTTTGTTTTTTAAAAATCGGATTTTTCCAAAAAAGAAAGTCAGATTTTTGTTTATTTAAAACAGATTTTTTAAAAATTATTTTTATCAAATTTATTTCAATAAAATGCTTTTGGAGTGTAAATCAATCAAGAGAGTTTTCTATACTGCTCAAAAAAATAAAGGGAACAATCAAATAACACATCCTAAATCTGAATGAATGAAATATTCTCATTGAATACTTGAAGTTGTATTCTATTTGTATTTGTATTTATTGGATTTGTATGCCGCCTCTCTCTCCGCAGACTCGGGGCGGCTAACAGCAGTAATAAAACAGCGTACTGTATAACAATAATCCAATACTAAAAACAGTTAAAAACCCATTATTATAAAAACCAATCATACATACAGACATACCATGCATAAAATTGTAAAGGCCTGGGGGGAAAGGGTATCTCAATTCCCCCATGCCCGGTGGCAGAGGTGGGTTTTAAGCAGCTTACGAAAGGCAAGGAGGGTGGGGGCAATTCTAATCTCGGGGGGGAGTTGGTTCCAGAGGGCCGGGGCTGCCACAGAGAAGGCTCTTCCCCTGGGCCCCGCCAAGTGACAATTTGCCTCACTGAACAGCCAGAATAAAGTTCGAAACTTGACTGAAGAAATCCTATTTTCCACGATTGTTTTAAGTGTTCCCTTTATGTTTTTGAACAGTGTATTTAAGATATATTAATAATTCTGTTTATTCAGCATGAAATGGAGCTTAGTTAAGTAGCGTGAGGCTGTCTATTCTGCAATATTGGGACTGTCGGTGAATCAACAGCGCGTCAAATGAGAAGCTGTTGTGTGACAAAGATGATCGTTGCTCTTTAAAAATTATGATTTAAATCCAGTTGATTTAAATCAAATTCACCCTGTACCCATGGCCTTGTGGTGTCCCAATAACCTCACCTTTATTGTCGGAAAAACAGCTGACAAAACGTCTTTTCTCCTGCTCACATTTTCCATTCTACTCCAGTCCTTGTCGTGAAGCCTCTCTGGAGGATGCCTCTTTGAACTTGTTCCTCGGGAAACACAACGGCAGCTTCCTATGTGAATGCAGTGCACGAAATGAAATAAAACGGCTGATATTTGCAGTGGATTTTTAAAGAAAATTGAGGATTTTTTAAAGAAAATTCTCTTTTGAAGAGCGCCCAAGCAAGGGATTACTCTGCACCTACCATGTAACCTTATAAAGAACTGGGGCTGTGAATTGACCCCGGAAATAATCCTTGGAGTTGACATTTAATGGATATAATAATTTCCACGGCAATATGTCATTTCGTGTTGACTGTCTTACACTTGTTATCTCTTTCTTTTGTCTAAACTTGTTGTGGTTAGCTCTGGCCCAGCTCCTGCCCCAAGGACTGTGGATGTGGGGGAGACATCCACATGCTGCAGGCCTGTTTTGCCCCCGGTGGAATCTGCTGATGAAGGCTCCTCTGACCAAGAAGACATGAGTGACAGGGAGGAGGAGAGTGTGGCAGAAAGCTCAGAAGGAGATCAATTATCTAGCTCCTCCTTGGATTCGGAACAAGAGTTAATGATACAGCCACGCATGCGGAGAGCGATGCATAGGCAACAACAACTGAGAGATTATTATCAAAGAAAATGAGGCCACCTGTGGTTGGGTGGGGCTGTGGTAATTAGTGAGGCTGCTATAAATAGCAGTCTGTGGGTTTGGCCATTGTGGAGGATTATCTGATCGTTGTGTTTCGTGACTGCTTTACTGACTTTGACCTTTTGTGTGCTGATTTTTCCCCGCTTTGAAATTAAACCAGGGCAAAGTGTGTTTCACTTTGTGAAAGAAGAAGGACTGTGAATTGCCTCACAGCTGCAAACTAAGTATCACAGGACTGATAAGGGACTTGTACAAATTACCAGTTTGTTTGGAGACGAGTGCTCTTTGCTATACCAAAAGAGGGCTTGGTTTAAGTGAATTTTCATTATAAAGAACATTGTTTTGAATTTTCAAACGTGTGTGTGTCTGAAATTTGTACCTGTGCATTTTTGGAAGGATTCTACCAGAGAGCCCGACAGAACAAAACTAAAAGGCAATGCGGACTGCTTTGGTTGCCGATTGGTTTCTGAACACAATTCAAAGTGTTGGTAATCACTTATAAAGCCCTGTGTGGCATCAGGCCAGATTACTTGTGGGACCGCCTTCTGCCGCATAAATCCCAGAGACCGGTTAGGTCCCACAGAGTCGGCCTTGTCCAGGTTCCGTCAACCAGACAATGTTGCTTGGCAGGGCCAAGAGGAAGAGCCTTCACTGTCGGGGGCCTGGCCCTCTGGAATCAGCTCCCCCTGGAGATTAGAAACATAGAAACATAGAAGATTGACGGCAGAAAAAGACCTCATGGTCCATCTAGTTCCTGTATTTTATCTTAGGATGGATATATGTTTGTCCCAGGCATGTTTAAATTCAGTTACTGTGGATTTACCAACCACGTCTGCAGGAAGTTTGTTCCAAGCATCTACTACTCTTTCAGTAAAATAATATTTTCTCACATTGCTTCTGATCTTTCCCCCAACTAACCTCAGATTGTGGCCCCTTGTCCTTGTGTTCACTTTCCTATTAAAAATGCTTCCCTCCTGAACCTTATTTAACCCTTTAACACATTTAAATTTTTCGATCATGTCCCCCCTTTTCCTTCTGTCCACCAGACCAGTGTTTCCCAACCTTGGCAACGTGAAGATATCTGGACTTCAACTCCCAGAATCCCCCAGCCAGCATTCGCTGGCTGGGGAATTCTGGGAGTTGAAGTCCAAATATCTTCACGTTGCCAAGGTTGGGAAACACTGCTCCAGACTATACAGATTGAGTTCATTAAGTCTTCATACTTCATTAAGATTCATACTGTCCCCATCCTTCTCGCCTTCCACAAGAGTCTTAAGACTCACTTATGTTACCAGGCTTGGGGCAATTAATAATAATAATAATAATAATAACAACAACAACAACAATAATAATTTATTAGATTTGTATGCCGCCCCTCTCCGAAGACCCTTGGCTGAGACCTAATTACCCCAACCCTGGCGACATAGGTGAGTCTTCAGACTCTTACGGAAGGCAAGGAGGGTGGGGGCAGTGCAAATCTCCAGGGGGAGCTGATTCCAGAGGCCCCCACAGAGAAGGCTCTTCCCCAAGGTCCCACCAAGCCACAGGAGGCTGTCCTGCCCTCCCAAGGTGATCTCTATTTTTCTACTTGCATTTCTAACGTGCTTTCGAACTGCTAGGGTGGCAGAAGCTGGGACGTGCTGCTAATAACAGTGTTTGCGAACAACTTCAGAAGAGAGAATGATGGGGAAACACCGTAGGTTATTTTCATAACAAACCAAACCCGTGTGGCGAGTCAGAGCTGGAATGAGCTCCAAATTGAAAACGGATCCAACTGGTTTTTCGACCTTTGCCAGTCTTGCCTTTCAGGCTGGGTATGGTCAACCTCCTTTGTGTTTTTTGTAATGTTTCACCTTCTATATTACAAGTCTTCTAGCCAGCAGGCATCTTTTATTTATAACATTTATTATACATATAGCTTTTTATATATAGGCACATGCGCAGATCAGCCGTGACGATGTCCATTTGGGTGAGCAGAACCTTCTGCTACCACTACAAGTTCGCCCGAACCTGTAGCATCCCACCACTGCTGTGGACCTCCTTCACGGCCCTGTTAAACAATCCTTTAAATTTAGTTGCACTTGGGGAAAAGGAATCCTCAATCTGAGTATTGCATTGGCAGTCTGTGTTAGCAAAAACTTCGCAAGAGAAGGATTTAGGGGTAGTGATTTCTGACAGTCTCAAAATGGGCGAGCAGTGTGGTCGGGCGGTAGGAAAAGCAAGTAGGATGCTTGGCTGCATAGCTAGAGGTATAACAAGCAGGAAGAGGGGGATTGTGATCCCCTTATATAGAGCGCTGGTGAGACCACATTTGGAGTACTGTGTTCAGTTCTGGAGACCTCACCTACAAAAAGATATTCACAAAATTGAACGGGTCCAAAGACGGGCTACAAGAATGGTGGAAGGTCTTAAGCATAAAATGTATCAGGAAAGACTTCATGAACTCAATCTGTATAGTCTGAAGGACAGAAGGGAAAGGGGGGACATGGTAGAAACATTTAAATAGGTTAAAGGGTTAAATAAGGTTCAGGAGGGAAGTGTTTTTAATAGGAAAGTGAACACAAGAACAAGGGGACACAATCTGAAGTTAGTTGGGGGAAAGATCCAAAACAACGTGAGAAAATATTATTTCACTGAAAGAGTAGTAGATCCTTGGAACAAACTTCCAGCAGACGTGGTGGGTAAATCCACAGTAACTGAATTTAAACATGCCTGGGATAAACATATATCCATTGTAAGATAAAATACAGAAAATAGTATAAGGGCAGACTAGATGGACCATGAGGTCTTTTTCTGCCGTCAGTCTTCTATGTTTCTATGTTCTGTCCTGGGATCGTGTGAGAGAATCGGTAGGAGAGCTTTTGTGGGGTGTTTTGGCTGATTGTTGGTTGCCTGTGTTTCTCCAGGCTGTTTGGGGATATTGTATATTCTGTGTTATTTAAACTGCGCAGACTGAGGGCAGCCTTTTGGGGGGGAAATGGGATTAAAAAAATATTAAAAATTCAAACTATAAATAAATACACTGTTGAAGTAAATATACAGTCATCCCTCATTTTTCGCAGGGGATGCGTTCCAAGAACACCTGTGAAAAACGAATTTCTGTGAAGTCGAGGAAAGATATTTTTTAATGTATTTAACGAGTATTTGGACTTTTAAAATGAATGAATGAATGAATGAATGAATGAATGAATGAATGAATGAAGTCCAAAAGTGTTGTTGAGTAGAGCATGGGTGTGAAACTCAAAGCCCAGGGGCTGGAGGGGACCCACGGGGTGCTTCGATCTGGCCCGCAGGGTTGCGCCGGAAACAGCAAAGGAATGGCCCACAATGCAGTAAAGGGTTCAAAATGGTTTTGCTACTGGTTCGCACGCATGCGCGGAAGCCTCCCAGGTGTGTGTAGATGGAGCCTCCCGCTGCTATCGGTTTGGAGAATTGGTCCAAAGTGGGAGCAACCCACCACTACTGCAGTGGCTCTTCCAGAGAAAATTCAGGACACAAAGACCCCCTGATAGACATCGAGCTGCCCATGCCCCCCTTCCACCCCATTCTTCACCCAAGGTCAAACACAACCCCGAGGCGTTCCTCAGTGAAATTGAGCTTGACACCCCTGTCGTAGAGCAAAGCAAAATTGAGTCATTGTGCTTTCTAAAATATTACATTTCCAACATACAGAAATTAAAACATAGCTTTGCCACCCATCTGATTGTCCAAAAGGCCAGGTTTCTTTTGTATTAATTGCATTTTAAGACAACAGGATATTAATTTGACATTCCTTAAAAGACAAGCTTATTTGGTTTGTTAAAACAGGATGTTCCATCTCTTTGTTCCAAATTGCTTGCAGCATTTTCTTACATTTTCTACCGCTTTTCCACTCTGCATAAAAAAATAACTTCAAATTTAGTCACCTCCAAACCTTTTCCCAATAATATCAGTAATTTCGGAGAGCTGATGGGTCCAATTTGTAAAGCTAGGACAGATTTTAAGAAATCCCAGATCTTCTTTGGCAAATATCCAAAACTAATTAACAATGTTTTGAAGGGCTAATTAACAGTGAGTTGATCCAAAGTATTAATGCCAATTTTTTTTTACCCATGAACATAGAAGAAAGATTTATCAGCAGTTTTCAGGGTAGGATTATATCGTCCTTAATGTCTGGTTCTCATGATAATTAGGATCAGAATTAAACCCCTTCCCATCATTGCTTATATTAGGCCTCGTAGCCCTGAACTGTTGCCAAGATTTTAAGAGGGTAAAATAACTTGTGCTCATACAATAATGATTTTTAAGATGTATCACTTAAGGGCTATTTCTTTGAGGTCAAAATATAAGCCTGGTATAGCTGGGAATCAAGAAAATTATTCTTTCTGCAAAGATCATGTTGTAATTGAAAACCTTAAAGCCTGTCTATTCCATAAGTACTCTCAATATTTCAACAATCTGTTTCACTGAATATCTCTGCAAGTATATATTAGTTTTAAAGATGCCAAGTTTGGGGACCCCTGCCTTATAATATATAGGTAGTCTTCGACTTACCACAATTGAGCCCAATCGCTAAATCAGATAGTTGATAAGAGAGTTTTTCACATGTTTTTTTCCCCCACAGAAGTGGTGCTTTATGATTGGATTTTTTAAAAAGTACTTTATTAATTTTCCAATATAAAGCTATTATGCAAAATTACAATATACATATACTGTATACAATATGGGAGAGTGGGATAATAGGGGTTGAAAAAGTGACATAAATCCCCCAGCTATTCCGCGTTATGTATGGTTTGCTGAATTGTGTGATTGTTTTTAATAAGGGTTTATTTAATATGTTCCGTTTTTAATCTTGGATTTGTAAATTGTACTGTTGTTGGAAGCTGCTCCGAGTCCTTGGAGAGGGGCAGCATACAAATCTAATAAATAATAATAAATAATAATAATAAATACCCCACCAAATTTTTTTTGAAAAAAAATTACTTTCAGTTCTCTTCAATGGATAGTTATAACATAAAATTCAATCTTGTTTCAGTGTAACAAAAAAGAACATACACAGTTAAAGAAACATGCTATATTTATTTTTCCTGCTTTTAATTTTGTGTCACATTGTTGTTTTTAAAATGTTACAAATTGCTTTTTAATTTTATATCAAATAACAGCAAACTTCCCTGGAGTTTAGAAGCTTTTATGCTGCAGCGCCCTCAAGCGTTATAAAGGCAGGTTAAATTCGCCTCGTTTGCTTCCATTGTCTTATCAAGTATATTTTGAACTGGGCTGTTTTCTGCTTCCTCAACTTGTCTGAATTGGCCTGATAGGCTTTCAAACACAAACAGCAGCTGTAATGAAAGATTTGGTGCTGGAAAGGGCTCCCTTATTTGTAATAGGATTAAAATAGGTGCCGTTGCAATCTTAAAATTGCAGTCGAGTGCAAAGGAAGAGTAAGCTTGCAACACAGAGTTGTTGCCTGCACGGGTGGGGTGAGATTGTTTATTTATTTTATTTTATTTATTTATTTGTTTATTATTATTATTATTATTATTATTTAGTAGATTTGTAGACTCGGGGCGGATTACAGCAATGATAAAAACAATATATAATGACAAATCTAATAGTTAGACTCTAAAATAACAATAATACATTTAAAAAGTCTAAAAAACAAGAAACCCCAATATATAAAAAGCATACATACAGTCATATCATACATAGAAAACTACATAGGCAGGGGGAGATGTTTCAGTTCCCCCATGCTTAACGACAGAGGTGGGTTTTAAGGAGTTTATGAAAGGCAAGGAGGGTGGGGGCAATTCTAATCTCTGGAGGGAGCTGATTCCAGAGGGTCGGAGCCGCCACAAAGAAGGCTCTTCCCCTGGGTCCCGCCAAACAACATTGTTTAATTGACAGGACCTGGAGGAGACCAACTCTGTGGGACCTAACCGGTCGCTGGGATTTGTGCGGCAGAAGGCAGTCTCGTAGATACCCTTGTCAAATACTTAATGTAGAATTTAAAGGAAAAGATCACAGTGAGATATAGTAACAGAAGAATAAGGATAAAACATCTGGAGTAATTCAAATACATAAACATAGGTGTATGGGGGACATTTGGACAGGGGACGGGAGGCACCTTGGTGCATTTATGCACGCCCCTTACAGACCTCTTAGGAATCTGAGAGGTCGACCGCGGATAGTCTAAGGGTAAAGTTTTGGGGGTTAGGGGAAGACACAACAGAGTCTGGTAAAGAGTTCCATGCTTCGACAACCCGATTACTAAAGTCAAACTTTTTGCAGTCAAGTTTGGAGCTACAAAAAGATATTGACAAAATTGAATGGGTCCAAAGACGGGCTACAAGAATGGTGGAAGGTCTTAAGCATAAAACGTATCAGGAAAGACTTAATGAACTCAATCTGTATAGTCTGGAGGACAGAAGGAAAAGGGGGGACATGATTGAAACATTTAAATATGTTAAAGGGTTAAATAAGGTTCAGGAGGGAAGTGTTTTTAATAGGAAAGTGAGCACAAGAACAACGGTCACAATCTGAAGTTAGTTGGGGGAAAGATCAAAAGCAACATGAGAAAATATTATTTTACTGAAAGAGTAGTAGATCCTTGGAACAAACTTCCAGTAGACGTGGTTGGTAAATCCACAGGAACTGAATTTAAACATGCCTGGGATAAACATATATCCATACTAAGATAAAATACAGGAAATAGTATAAGGACAGACTAGATGGACCATAAGGTCTTTTTTTGCCGTCAATCTTCTATGTTTCTATGTTAATATTAAGTTTGAATGTTGTGAGCTCGTTTGTTGTTTTGGTTGAAGCTGAGGTAGCCGTTGACAGGGAGGACGATGCAGCATATTTGTTTGTTTGTTTATTTTTTTATTTTATTTGATTTGATTTGATTTGTATGCCGCCCCTCTCCGTATAATCTTACGGGCTATGCTTAGATCGTGTTTGAGGTGTCGTAGTTCCAGGCTTTTGAGACCTAGGGTTGTGAGTCTAACTTCATAAGGAATTCTATTTCGAGCAGAGGAGTGAAGGGCTCTTCTAGTGAAGTATCTTTGGACATTTTCGAGGGTGCCAAAGTGACAGATTTTTTTTTTTTTAAAGGAAATAGTCCATCAGTCTCTGATATGGAAAAGCTTCTGGGGGGAAAAAGCTAGTATAAAATGAAATGGAATAGCAGCTTCCATATTTCCTTGAGATTTGATTTTTGAAAAGTGTCAATTTTTTTTTTTACTGTTAGCAGACTTGCCAAAGCCAGAGTGTCTGAGTTATTTTTCACACCCTCTGCAATGTTTCCTGTAGCTGCCGGTGATTGTGATATGTGAGGCTAACCCAGACAGGGTGTTGATGGCATGGCTGCAGTGACTGTCTGCGGATTTGAAAAATATAAATAGCTGCCTATTGTCTAGTTTAAGGAGAAGAAAGATTAGGGGGGAATATGAGAGCAGTGTTCCAATATTTAAGGGGCGGCCACAGAGAAGAGAGGTCAGCCTGTCCAGATATTCACAATCATGTGCAGTGATAACCACCACTTTGAAAGGCCTTGGTAAGACCACACTTGGAGTCTTGCATGAATTTTTTGATTGCCACAATATTAAACTACTGTAATGCTCTCTACATGGGGCTACCTTTGAAGAGTGTTTGGAAACTTCAGATTGTGCAGAATGCAGCTGCGAGAGCAATCATGGGCTTTCCCAGATATGCCCATGTCACACCAACACTCCGCAGTCTGCATTGGTTGCCGATCAGTTTCCGATCACAATTCAAAGTGTTGGTTATGACCTATAAAGCCCTTCATGGCATCGGTCCAGAATACCTTCGGGACCACCTTCTGCTGCACAAATCCCAGTGACCAGTTAGGTCCCACAGAGTTGGCCTTCTCCGGGTCCTGTTGACTAAACAATGTCATTTGGCAGGTCCCAGGGGAAGAGCCTTCTCTGTGGCGGCCCCGACCCTCTGGAACCAGCTCCCCCCTGAGATTAGAACTGCCCCCACCCTCCTTGGCTTTCGTAAACTCCTTAAAAGCCACCTCTGCCATCAGGCATGGGGGAACTGAGATAACTTCCCCAGGCCTATACTGTTTATGTATGGTATGTTGTGTGCCTGTTTTTTAAATTATGGGTTTTTAGCTTTCTAATTATTGAATTTGTATTATATATTGTTTTCTGTTGCTGTGAGCCGCCCCGAGGCTGTGGAGAGGGGCAGCATACAAATTGGAAACTTCAGATCGTGCAGAATGTGGCTGCGAGAGCAATCATGGGCGTCCCCAGATACGCCCATGTCTCGTCAACACTCCGTGGCCTGCACTGGTTGCCTATCAGTTTCCGGTCACAATTCAAAGTGTTTATCATGATCTATAAAGCCCTTCATGGCATCGGACCAGAATACCTTCGGGACTGCCTTCTGCCGCATGAATCCCAGCGACCGGTTAGGTCCCACAGAGTCGGCCTTCTCGGGGTCCCGTCGACAAAACAATGCCGTCTGGCGGGACCATGGGGAGAGCCTTTTCTTTGGTGGCCCCAACCCTCTGGAATCAACTCCCCCCAGAAATTAGAATTGCCCCCACCCTCCTTGCCTTTTGTAAACTCCTTAATTCCCCTCGGCCGCTCCGTTTTATGTATGGTTGGTTTGGGTTGTATGAGTGTTTTTAAATCAAGGGTTTTTAACTGTTTTCCTGTTTTAATCATTGGATTTGTATTTTGTATTCTTGTTGTGAGCCGCTCCGAGTCTTCTGAGAGGGGCGGCATACAAATGTAATAAATAAATGAATAAATGAATATTTAAATACATATTTAAATAAAAAAGATATTCAATGTTGCAGTGAATTGCTTGGCACAGGTGAATTGATCAAATAGTTCTTAAAATAGGCGGCAATTCTCAACTTGCAACCATTCATTTAATGACCATTCCAAGTTACAGTAGCATTGAAAATAGTGGCTTAGAACTGCTCACCCACTTAGGGACTTTTGCAATATTAAAGTTTTCTGTTGTATCTCCATTAATACGTATTTTTGGTGTCTGTTTTGAATATATTGTCCGTATCATTCTAGTATATTTTTCTCCAAAATTCATCTTCAAATTTATTTATAAAGAATTCCCAATTTAAATTATCAAATGCATTTATTGTTTTCATTGAAGTTCAGCACACTGGACTTGAGTGTTTAAATGGAACAACCGACTTTGTGGTTAGCTGATTGTGAAGAAAGGCCACTATGGAATCAAATGATGTTGACATCACGGAATTAGTAACACATCTTGGAATGTCCTTCCTTCCTTCCTCTGAATAGCTGTTGAGTTTTCACTCAGTTCCTGGGTAAGAGAGGAAAAAATATGAAAGGTTGTTTTAGGGGATTTTAAGTGGTTGGCCTGCTGCCAGAAACTCTCCAGAAATATAGGCTGATTTCTAGAAAGCTGAACAATAATAACTCCTAACATGGGATGTCCGTAGTAGTCTGTACTAATAGAAGATACTTAAGTGTGCCCTGTGAGCAGGTCGTGTCCTGAATTATACTAGTAAGATGCTAAAATGAGATTACAGTCACCAAGTTGAAAAGTTCAGGTTTGAAACCAAAATACTGAAAACTGTTTATTTTGCTTAGCCAAAGTTACTTGTCCTTTAGTTCCTCAAACCTTATGCAGCCCGTGGCTATCTTGGCATGATGCAAAATGTCAATCAAATCATGTCTGTAAATGTTATTTGTTTATCCAATTGACATTAGGTTAATTAAAGGTTTAAATTGTCGAAAGAAACGGTGCTGTATCTCCTGGAAGGCAGAATGTGGTGCATTAAAGTAGCCAATTAACAAAATATTGAATCTGTTTGATCTGTTTTTACTAAGAACTATGCAGATTAAATATTCAGGGGGGTAGGAAGAGAAATAACCAGTGGGAACTACAGGTGATGCTCAAAAAATTAGAATATGGTGTAAAAGTTCATTTATTTCAGTAATGCAACTGGTGAAACGTAATATATGAACGAGACTCATTACATACAAGGCAAGATAGTTCAAGCCGTGATTAGTCATAATTGTGATGATTATCGGGCACATCTCATGTAAACCCCAAATCCACCATCTCCGAAAATTAGAATATCACACGCGATCAATAAAACAAGGATTGTACAAAGAACAATATCGGACCTCTGAAAAGTATAATGGCATTGGGCCAGAATACATCCGGAACCATCTTCTACCGCATGAATCCCAGCGGCTGATAAGGTCCCACAGAGTTGGCCTTCTCCGGGTCCCGTCGACAAAACAATGTCGTGGCGGGCCCCAGGGGAAGAGCCTTCTCTGTGGTGGCCCCAGCCCTCTGGAATCAACTCCCCCCCGAGATTAGAACAGCCCCCACCCTCCTTGTCTCTCGCAAATTACTCAAGACCCACCTTTATCGCCAGGCTTGGGGGAATTAAGATATTCCTTCCCCCTAGGCCATTACAAGTTATGCATGGTATGTTTGTGTGTATGTTTGGTTTTATAATGAGGGTTTTTAATTGTTTTATTAATTGGATTGTTACATGCTGTTTTTTTAATCATTGTTGTTAGCTGCCCCGAGTCTGCAGAGAGGGGCGGCATACAAATCCAATAAATAAATAAATAAGCATGCATATGTATTCAGTGCTTGGTTTGGGTCTCTTTTGCAGCAGTTACTGCCTCGATGTGGCGTGGCATGGACACTATTAGCCTGTGGCACTGCTGAGGTGTTATGGTAGACCAGGATGCTTCAACAGCAGCCTTTAGCTCTTCCGCATCATTTGGTCTCATGTCACTCATCTTTCTCTTGGCAATGCAGCATAGATTCTCTATGGGGTTCAGGCCAGGCGAGTTTACTGGCCAATGAAACATGGTAATCCCATGGTCATTGAACCAGGTTTTGGTGCTTTTGGCAGTGTGGGCAGGTACCACGTCCTGCTGGATAATGAAATCAGCATCCCCATAAAGCTCGTATGCGGATGGAAGCATGGACCGCTCCAAAATCTCCCGGTAGACGACTGCATTGACCCTGGACTTAATGAAGCATATTGGACTAACACCAGCATATGACATGGCTCCCCAAATCAACACAGACTTCACATTAGACTTCAAGCATCTTGCAGTGTGCGCCTTTCTGTTCTTCCTCCATACTCTGAGTCCTTGGTTTCCAAATGAGATGCAAAAATGTCCATAGTCTGTGTTGATTTGGGGAACCATGTCATATACTGGTGTTGGTCCACTTGTATCTTTATTGGTACAAATGCGCGGCTCTCTAACATTACAGCAGGACACTGAAAGTTTTGATTTAGTGTTGGTACTTCATTCTCATTCTATTAAATATTTGGGAATACGTGATCATTATAAACTTTAGATCCTTGACCTAGGTAGTAAGCCTCTCAAAGCGACTTTTTTTTTCCTTACGCACCCTCTCACTGATAACATCGTGGTATTAAATATGTCCCTATGCCATTATTTATAGAACCCTATTTCGGTTTTTTTCATTGCAGGAATTGATTACAAAACCACAACAATTCTGTTAGATGGCAGAAGGGTCAAACTGGAGCTCTGGTGAGTCTGCATTATATAAATCTTTCAAAGTATGGTAATGGAAAACAAAATAGTAGCAGAGAATCTGAATTCACTAAGATAATCTGCAAGTTTATATAGTTATTAAAACCTGTTTTAGTTATGCTGTAATTCATATGAAGTAATTTCTATGTAACTTGTGAATTAGGTTATGTTGAGTCTCGTTGTTGTTGTTGTTGTTTTGTTGTTGGGATAAACATAGATCCATCCTAAGATAAAATATAGGAAATAGTATAAGGACAGACTAGATGGACCATGAGGTCTTTTCCTGCGGTCAATCTTCTGTGTTTCTATGAAAGACCTCTGGTCTAGGAAATGTTCGCCCAAAGGACTCTTTGTAGGCTCCCCATAATAAGGAGCGCCCCGATCGAATAAGTGCAGCAGTTCCTCTGTTTTGGCGCTACGCAGACAATCCAAGATTGGGCAGAGAACCCCCGACGGTAGAAAAATGTTCGGCTAATGAGGCTTCCAGCGGCTGGTGGCGTGATCTCCCCAAGATCATTAGAAAGCCCAGCAGGATTCAAAGCACCGTGACGGGATCCTCCGCCGAACTGAATCTGACCTCCGCTTGCGTTTCACTTGGGAACTCGCTAAGTTGCGCACGCAGAAACATCACAGATGTCTGGAGACACCCCTTGGTGGGCTCGACTGTTTAGGTCAATCCAAAGGCGCGAGAAAAACACGGATGCCCGCGTGGAGGCAGCTGGTATCCTTAAGGCACCCCGCATCTGTTTACTACGGAAGATGTAGTACTCCTAAACAAATACGGTTGTAAACCATCCCGTGATGTAGCGTTGGCCTCGGCCCGTCGACCTTCATGGCTGGGCCCCATTATTTTTCTCTTCTGGATGGAAGGAGATCTGTTTTCGTAACTTACACAATAAAGCTCCGAGCACTTTCTGTACTCCTGGGATCTCGGCTCAGGAAGAGGCCCAGGAGAAAAAACCCACTACTTGCTTGGCCAAAGCGTGAGGACTGATTTATGAATAAGTCTTGGTTTTCTCTAGTCTTTAACTGCACAGTGAAAAAGAGATTGGAGATTGGGAGGGTTGTTTCTGACAAGAGTCGAAAAGAAGGACCAGCGAGAATGGGAACAACGAATTTGTGTTAATCTAAATGACGTGCTAGTGAACCGAAACCTGGTTTAATATGGGTGACCAGGCGAAAGCATTAAAGGCCTCTGCTCTGCCAAAGCTGATAGGATATTTTTAATACACATTCTCCGTGCTCGGTTATCTCGCATATACAGTATATATTTATATCTACACTGCTCAAAAAAATAAAGAGAACACTTAAAAAACAGAATATAACTTCAAGTAAATCAAACTTCTGTGAAATCAAACTGTCCACTTAGGAAGCAACACTGATTGACAGTCAATTTCACATGCTATTGTGCAAATGGAATAGTTGTGCAAATGAAATATTCAATGAGAATATTTCATTCATTCGGATCTAGGATGTGTTATTTGAGTGTTCCCTTTATTTTTTTGAGCGGTATATATAAATATGTGTTTGCACTATCTAACTATATGTCTGTCTGTCTGTCTGTCTATCTGTCCGTCCGTCCGCCCATCCATCCATCCATCCATCCATCCATCCATCCATCTATCTATCTATCTGTCTATCTATCTATCTATTTATCTACTCTGTCTATCTGTCTATATTCTCTCTCTTTTTAAAGCTTTAATTATTCAATTTTTCAATTTTAAAAACATCACAATAATTTTGCACAGATCAGAACGAATCTCTTACATTATATCTATTCTATAACTTACTTTCATTATTTAAATTCACATTATTTACACTAATTATTCATATTTACATAATTCTATATTTGTAAGTACTTTCACATTATAATCACAGTTTTTTTAATTTAACTAGATTTATTTTTCATCCAATTATACCATCTTTGCCAAGTATCATAATATTGAGTTGTACAGTCCTTTGATCTATCTATCTACTCTTATTTATCTATCCATCTCTATCTGTCTGCCTGTCCATCCACGCTGTTCTCTGTATTTGGTAGTTTTCTTGCAGACATTTCACTACCCAACCAGGTAACATCATCAGTGTGAGAAGGGAGTGAGGTTTGCTCTCGGTTTACATTCCAGTGGCTTGTCTGGTCAGTGTCGGTTCTACTGCTCCAATAGGAGTATTAGCTTGATTCTACCCCTCCTTGCAGTAGAATCTCCAAGCCCGCTCCTGCCAACCCAGACAAGAATATAAAACAGACTAAACCCCACTCCCTTCTTGCACTGATGATGTTACCTAGTTTGTCTGATGAGACATCTGCACTATTACAAGCAAGCTCAGAGATCACCAAGGATCCCTCATACCTAAGAAGCCCCAACCCTATCTTTGAGCAGAGATACATGGCTTAGCAACACCCAGAAATTAAAAATAATTGCTCAGGTTAATATGTTCCAGTGTTAGCCAGTGCACAAATGTACAGCTGTCTCATACTTCCTGTCTGTGATTCTGATTTAAACACACACACCCCTTCTCTGTTTCAGGGACACATCTGGCCAAGGAAGATTCTGCACTATTTTTCGATCTTACTCCAGAGGAGCCCAGGTGAGTCTCGCCAGCAATATTAAATTCTGCTATTTTTCTTCAGCACAGACAAGAACCGGTTGGAACAAGAGCCTTGCAATAATCATTTCTCCTTCCCTTAAAAGCAGGGCTCCCCCAACCCCTGAGCCGTGGACTTGATACTGGTCCATGGCCCATGAGAAACCAGGTTGGGCAAGCAAGTTTCATGACTTTTCTAGCCATCCAGAGTCACTTTAAGATTTAAGATTTAATTGGATTTGTATGCCGCCCCTCTCCGAGGACTCGGGGCGGCTCACAACATATACAAAAAACAGTGGTAAACAATCCAAATAATAATGCATTAAAAACAATCCTTAAAATTCTAATTTAAAAAACTTCTTGTGAAATGGTGAGCTGTATAAATTTGATCATTAAATATATGAGTGAGTGACATAGGGGAAGGTTTGGTAGGGAAGGTTTGCCTATTTGCCGATGACTCTAAAGTGTGCAATAGGGTTGATATTCCTGGAGGGGTTTGTAATATGGTAAATGGTTTAGCTTTACTAGATAAATGGTCAAAGCAATGGAAACTGCAGTTTAATGTTTCCAAATGTAAAACAATGCACTTGGGGAAAAGGAATCCTCAATCTGAGTATTGCATTGGCAGTTCTGTGTTAGCAAAAACTTCAGAAGAGAAGGATTTAGGGGTAGTGATTTCTGACAGTCTCAAAATGGGTGAGCAGTGTGGTCGGGCGGTAGGAAAAGCAAGTAGGATGCTTGGCTGCATAGCTAGAGGTATAACAAGCAGGAAGAGGGAGATTGTGATCCCCTTATATAGAGCGCTGGTGAGACCACATTTGGAGTACTGTGTTCAGTTCTGGAGACCTCACCTACAAAAAGATATTGACAAAATTGAACGGGTCCAAAGACGGGCTACAAGAATGGTGGAAGGTCTTAAGCATAAAACGTATCAGAAAAGACTTAATGAACTCCATCTGTATAGTCTGGAGGACAGAAGGAAAAGGGGCGACATGATCGAAACATTTAAATATGTTAAAGGGTTAAATAAGGTTCAGGAGGGAAGTGTTTTTAATAGGAAAGTGAACACAAGAACAAGGGGGCACAATCTGAAGTTAGTTGGGGGAACGATCAAAGGCAACATGAGAAAATATTATTTTACTGAAAGAGTAGTAGATCCTTGGAACAAACTTCCAGCAGACGTGGTTGGTAAATCCACAGTAACTGAATTTAAACATGCCTGGGATAAACATATATCCATTGTAAGATAAAATACAGGAAATAGTATAAGGGCAGACTAGATGGACCATGAGGTCTTTTTCTGCCGTCAGACTTCTATGTTTCTATAAATTAACAGAGTGTTTTGTTCCACTCAGGGCATCCTCTTGGTGTACGACATCACCAATCGCTGGTCTTTTGATGGAATAGACCGATGGATCAAGGAAATCGATGAGGTAAGCAAGCCAGAGCTGGGCTTTTGAATGCTCTTAAATGCAGCAAAAGTTACCTTACCTTGGTCCAGGCATACTGTTGCGTTTTGAGGCCAGCAACCTTATGCGACGTGTAAACAAAATATCAAACAGAGGTGCTATAAGTAAAGGAAAGGCATGGGAGAAGTAAAGAAAAGTTTAAACCACTGGATACCTGCCCCATTAATTATATCCATATCTTTTTTTTCCCCGTTGGAAATGATCACCCCGAAGGTACTTTCCAAAAGGCAACTGGACTTTCTTATTTATTTTTCAGGGTGTCCAGCAAACCTGGAAAACAGGGAATTATCAGGGAAATTGGCAGTTCGGGTAGTATCAGGGAAATATCAGGGAATTTGTGAAAAAAATGGAATAAATCAGGGGGGAAAACAAATTAAAACTATAAAAATGTTTAAACTATTAAAATGTTTAAAAGTCAGGGAAAAGAATCATGTAAAAAACCCGGATTGCACTGCCTGGCAGAGTCAAGCAAAAATGAGCATAACTGTGGCAACAACTTCTTCCACAGCTACCAATATTTCTCCACGGCTTAGCCATTTGTTATGATGTCATCTACAACCACTCCTTAACTAGATCGCAAGTTACAGGGAAACGTCAGGGAAATATCTGAGAATTTCAAAATGCTTTTCCCCCTGGACATCCTGTTTTTATTGTTTTGAAAAAGGTTTCATTTCTCCTCCAAAACGTTTCTTCAGTTTCTTCAAAACGTTTTCAGGAAATAAAGTAAGACAGTCCAGGGAATTTCTCCTTTGTTCCAGGTTGCTTTTTCTCCTTGTTTAGTTTCCACCCATTGCTTCGTGTCCTGCTCTCAGGTGCTTTGGAGAGTAGCTTGATTCCCTCTTCTTCGTAGGCAACCCCTGACCAGAATACCTCCGGGACCGCCTTCTGCCGCACGAATGCCAGCGACCGGTTAGGTCCCACAGAGTTGGCCTTCTCCGGGTCCCATCGACTAAACAATGTCGTTTGGCGGGACACAGGAGAAGAGCCTTCTCTGTGGCGGCCCCGACCCTCTGGAACCAGCTTCCCCCGGAGATTAGAACTGCCCCTACCCTCCTTGCCTTTCGTAAAGTTCTTAAGACCCATCTCTGCCGTCAGGCATGGGGGAACTGACACATCTCCCCCGGGCCTATACAGTTTATACATGGAATGTTTGTGTGTTTGTTTGCTTTTAATAATGGGGTTTTTAGTGTTTTTTAAATTATTAGATTTGTTCTTACATTGTTCTTGTTATTGTTGTGAGCCGCCCCGAGTCTACGGAGAGGAGCGGCATACAAATCTAAATAATTAATTAATTAATTAATTAATTGGGAGATGACTGTCACATCATTCCTAAGCCTTCTTTTCATTAAACTACAGAGTTTAATTAAACTTTCTAGTTTAATTAAAGTTACAAGAAGTGCTGGATGGGTACAGTCGACTGCTAAATCTAAAGAGCGCTTAAGACAGAAGCCCGGATTGGCATACGTGAGTACCGGTGTGCATCATGTTATTCTGTGTCTATTTCAAGCACGCCCCTGGGGTGCCGCGGATCTTGGTCGGCAACCGCCTCCACCTGGCTTTCAAGCGGCAGGTGCCCACGGAGCAAGCCCGATCCTATGCGGAGAAGAATTGCATGACCTTCTTCGAAGTCAGTCCGTTGTGCAACTTCAATGTGATTGAGTCCTTCACAGAGCTGTCCCGCATTGTGCTGATGAGACATGGCATGGAGAAGATCTGGAGGCCCAACAGAGGTCAGTAAGCTTGATTCCCTCCCTTTCCGTGGAGTCCTTGACAGCTAACACAGTCGGAAGGGGCCTTCTAGGTCCGTGATGGCAAATCTATGCCACGCGTGCCACAGTTGGCACGCAGAGCCATATCGGAGGGTGCGTGAGACTTAACCATGTTTCGCACGTTGGCCAGCTGATTTTTGGCCTTGCAAAAGGCCGTTTCGTCCTCTGGACACTTTAGGGGAGCTTCCCTGAAGCCCCAGAGGCAAAAAATAATAATCCTCCAACACAAGGGTAGGCAAAGTTGACTCTTCTATGATTTGTGGACTTCAGCTCCCAGAATTCCTGAGACAATCGTGCTAGCTCAGGAATTCTGGGAGTTGAAGTCCCCATGCCAACTTTGCCTACCCCTGCTCCAACAGGCAAACAGGAAGTTTGGAAAAACGCACTTCCGGTTTGCTGTTGTGCTGGGTTTTTGCACTCTGGAGGGTTCAGGGAAGCTTCCTGAAGGCCCCAGAGTATAAAAAAACAGCACAAAGGGCAACCCGGAAGTGTGTAAAAGCTGGCTGAGGAATTCTGGGAGTTGAAGTCCACAAGTCTTAAAACTGTCAAGGTTGGAGACCTCTGATCTAGTCCAATACCCGCCCAAGCAGGAGATACACACACACACACACACACACACACACACACACACACACCATTGCTGACTGATAGCAGTCCTGTCTCTTCTTGAAAGTGATGAAGCTCCCATAACTTCTCCCATAAGGCAACTTCTGTTCTGTTGGTTGATTGTTCTCACTGTCAGAAAATGACTCCTTATGTCCAGGTTGAATCTCTCCTAGATCAGTTTCCATCTATTATTCCTTGTCTGGCCTTTGGGTGCCTTGGAAAATAGCTTGACCCCTCCTTTCCATGGCAACCCTTCAAATATTAGAACACTGCTATCATTTCTCCCCTGGTCCTTCTCTTCACTAGCCTAGCCATGCTCAGTTCCTGCAACTGTGCATCATATTCATAGAATCATAGAGTTGGAAGGGACCTCCAGGGTCCTCGGGTCCAACCCCCCCGCTCAATGCAGGATTCACTAAACCATCCCAGAAAGATGACTGTCCAGTCTCTGTCTGAAGACCCACAGTGAAGATGAGCCCACCACCTCCTGTGGCAAACTGTTCCACCGGTTTATCACCCTTACCATTAGAAAGTTTTTTCTGATATCTAATCTAAATCTACTCCCTTGCAGTTTTCAATCCATTGTTTCTGGTCCTTCCATGTGCTAAGGAGAACAATGCTGATCCCTCTGCTCTGTGACAGCCCTTCAGATATTTGTAGACAGCTGTCAAATCTCCTCTCAGTCTTCTCCTTTGCAGACTAAACATCCCTAGATCCTTTAACCGTTCCTCATAGGACATGGTTTCCAGACCACTCGCCATCCTTGTAACTCTCCTTTGAACGTGCTGTAGTTTATCAATGTACTTTTTAAATCGGAACTGTACACAGTACTCCAAGTATACAGTGTTCCCTCGATTTTCGTGGGTTCGAACTTCGCGAATAGCCTATACCACGGTTTTTCAAAAAATATTAATTAAAAAATACTTCGCGGTTTTTTTCCTATACCACAGTTTTTCCCGCCCGATGACGTCATACATCATCGCCAAGCTAATAATTATTGCAAATAAATAACAAAAAAAATAATGATTGTTAATAAATAATTATGTTTATAAATATCAGGATTACTAACTGTCTTATTCAATGGTGAATACCAGTAATAATGGGGAGTAAATTGTTGTTAATGGAATGGGAAATGGTAATTTAGGGGGTTAAAGTTTTAAGGGATGGGTTGTGATACTGTCCATAGCCAAAAATGGTGTATTTACTTCCGCATCTCTACTTCGCGGAAATTTGACTTTCGCAGGCGGTCTCGGAATGCATCCTCCGCGAAAATTGAGGGAACACTGTATATTCATCGTTTAATTTAAAAGACTCTATTCCATATTTGCTGTAAATGTTCCTTGGTACTCTCTGAGCTTTTCCCACAGATGTTTCATTACCCAGCTTAAAGACGTAATCAGTACTAGAAGGGAGTGGGGTTTTTTGTCTCTATAGAGGAAAGTAATTTGTATATAAGCAGAGAGCAAATCCACCCCATTTTAGCACTGATAATGTTACCTAGTTGGGTAATGAAACGTCTGTGGAAAAAACAACCAAATCCAGAGAGCCCAGAGGACTCTACTCTGAGTTACATATATTCTGTTCTATTGGTAGAAAATTGAGAATTATGTCCTGCCGTGTTGCCCTTCCCATGTATCCTCGGAGCAAAGTTCGCCCCTTAACGTAGCTGCAGAAACATCTTAACGCATCCATAATCCTTTATAAAGAACTAAATTAGGAGGTTGCCGTGAACGATAGCATCGTTTATGAAAAGATCCCTCCTGTGAGATTTCAAATTTTTGCAAGAGATTAAAGCCACTTAACTAGCTAGCTAGCAACTTACCGGTATTTTTTTTTAATCAGATGTATGCAGTTCCCATCTCACTAAAGGCACACAAATAATATTAGACATTAGGACTGCCCCCACCCTCTTTGCCTTTTGCAAACTCCTCAAAACCCACCTCTGTCGTCAGGCACGGGGAAATTGATTCCCCTGGGCCGTTTCCGCTTTATGTATGGTCTGTATGAGATGTATGATTGGGTTTTTTTATATTAAGGGTTTTTAATGTGTTCAGTTCTGGAGACCTCACCTACAAAAAGATATTGACAAAATTGAACGGGTCCAAAGACGGGCTACAAGAATGGTGGAAGGTCTTAAGCATAAAACGTATCAGGAAAGACTTCATGAACTCAATCTGTAGAGTCTGGAGGACAGAAGGAAAAGTGGGGACATGATCGAAACATTTAAATATGTTAAAGGGTTAAATAAGGTCCAGGAGGGAAGTGTTTTTAATAGGAAAGTGAACACAAGAACAAGGGGACACAATCTGAAGTTAGTTGGGGGAAAGATCAAAATCAACGTGAGAAAATATTATTTTACTGAAAGAGTAGGAGATGCTTGGAACAAACTTCCAGCAGACGTGGTGGGCATAGTTCCCTCTAAGCTGAGCAGTGAGCCATGGCTCACTTAAAAATCATCATCAACTCAGAGTTTTCCAAACCTGCCCAGAAGCCGAGAGGGAAAGAGTGAGAGGGAAGGAGAGAGAGAGGAAGAGAGGAAGAGAGAGAAACAGATAGAAAAAAGAGAGGAAGGAAAAGAGAAAGAAGAAGAATGGGAGTAAGGAAGAGAGAAAGAAAATCAAAATCTAGTTTGAAACTAGCTCAACTATTTAAGTGGCATTTTGATATTGATAGAGTTGCCCTATTATGAGCTCACTGTTATAGACACACAGTACAGTATTTTATTTTCAAATTCTCTGAGGCAAAACAGGGTGGGTTTTTCGTTTGTTTGTTTGTTTGTTTGTTTGTTTGTCAGACACTATACTTTTCCGCCCCCCCCCCCAAAAAAAAAAGTTAGAGGGAACACTGGTGGTGGGTGAATCCACAGTAACTGAATTTAAACATGCCTGGGATAAACATATATCCATCCTGAGATAAAATACAGAAAATAGTATAAGGGCAGACTAGATGGACCATGAGGTCTTTTTCTGCTGTCAGTCTTCTATGTTTCTATGTATAGGATTTGTACTGTTTCTTGTTGTGAGCCACTCCGAGTCTTTGGGGCGGCACACAAATCTAATAAATAAATAATAAATAAATTATAAAAACAAGAAATGTGCCTAAGCGAAGAGGGAATTAAAAATAGCCGGCTCAGCAATGGAAACATCTTAAAAACCTCTCTGGTTCCTTCAGAGCCCCAGGCCTGATCTCATAACCAGCTCTTGTGGTCCTTCCGGAACATCAAAAGAAACGAAGCTAATCTTAGTTTCAGAAGGGAAGAAGGAAGTTCCATAAAGGCAGGCACCACAGCAGAGAAGAATTGGATGAATACATTAAATTTGATCAATAAATAATTAAAAGTCATAAATTGATGGCGCCTTGTGATCATTTTTACCATCTTGCCAGCTGCCCTCAGTTTGGTTTTTGGTGTGTTTTTTGGGCAAAAGTTTCTTGGCCAGCCAACTTTCTCGTCTTCCTCTGAGATGTAGCTCATCTGTTGACCAGAAGATGGCAATGCCTAATTTCTGTGCCGGATACGTATATTCTTGTCTGGCACAGAAGCACCCCCTTTTTTTCTGAAAGTTGTAATGTTCTCTCCCTGCCCTCTCTTTTGAGATCTGTTTAGGCCAAAATAACACATTGAAAAGGTGGGGGGGGGGGGGACTTTTACGATCTGCCCCGGGAGAGGGGCTGTTGGGTTGCTGTTTAATTGTAGACACGTAGAAGATTGACGGCAGAAAAAGACCTCATCTAGTCTGCCGTTATACTATTTCCTGTATTTTATCTTAGGATGGATATATGTCTATCCCAGGCATGTTTAAATTCAGTTACTGTAGATTTACCAACTATGTCTGCTGGAAGTTTGTTCCAAGCATCTACTACTCTTTCAGTAAAATAATATTTTCTCACGTTGCTTCTGGTCTTTTTTTTTTTCTTTTTTTTAAATATTTTTTTATTGATTTTTAACAATTTAAAATCACACAACATAAAACAGTGCGTAGTGAAATGTGAATTGTGCCCACCACCCCGACATACACACATTCCCCACCACCAAATTGGGGGTATTTCTTTTATAATCCACTTAACCCAAGAGCAATATATCTGTCTACATATTATAGAGTGATTCTAGTTTATTTCTTGTAGCTTGGTCTCGGATTCTGCTCGTCATATATCGTCTTACCTTGTCCCACCGTCCCATCAGCCGTCCCAAATCAGTTTCATTATCCAAATTTATCCTTTTTTCCATAATTTCAAATTGAATATGATCCACCATGTACCTATACCAATTTTGCATTGTCCATTTTGTTGCATCCTTCCAACCCAAAACTATTACTGCCTGAGCACTTTCTATTGCTGCTTTTTTTATTTCTCTAAATTCTCCCATCGCATTGCTTTTTACTAGTACTGCCATTTCCTTAGTGATTGTCCATTGTATATTTAGCATTCCATTGATATCCTCTTTCACTTTTTGCCAAAATTCCTGCACTATCGGGCATTCCCAAAACATATGCATAAACACTCCTTTATCTTGACAACCATGCCAACAATTCCCCCTGACATTCTGCTGAAAATGTGCAAATTGAACGGGAGTAAAATACCACTTATGTAATATTTTCCTTCTCATTTCCCTAATTCTTGTATTTTTAATTTTCCTTATATCTTCTACTATATTTTCCATTTCTTGTACCTCTACTAATATCTCATTTTGCCACCATTTAGTCAATCCATCAATCGTGTCCCCATCTGACTGCACTAGCAGTTTGTATATATTAGTTGCTTGCGCCTTTATCCCCTCACTTTTTTCTCTTATTATTTTCTCTAACCCTGTCTCCTCCCGCCATAATACTTCTTTATTCTCCCTTTCATTTAGATATTTACATATTGCATTTATTTGTAGCCACCTTCCCTTACCTAACCACCATTCTATACGATTTCTACTTGGCCTGCCATCCTTCTCGTATAACTGTTCTATCTTAGTTATCCCTCTTCCCTTCAACTCTCCTATAACCCTATTTAAGTTAATTTCGTTTTCTCTATTTATTACATAAAGCGATGACAGTTTAGATTTATATAATCCTATTTTCCCTTGCCATTTTTTCCAAATTTCCATAGTCCCCTTCATTGGGCCTATTAATTTACCTATATCTCTCCTATTCCACTTCCTAAAAATTAATTCTCTATTGTTCATCCCGTTTATCTGTTTTTCCAATTTCGCCCATTTATTTTCACTTAATTGCAACTCCATTAACCTTTCCATTTGAAAAGCTTTTCAAACGTTGCTTCTGGTCTTTTCCCCAACTAACCTCAGACTGTGCCCCCTTGTTCTTGTGTTCACTTTTCTATTAAAAACACTTCCCTCCTGGACCTTATTTAACGATAGATATAGATAGATAGATAGATAGATAGATAGATAGATAGATAGATAGATAGATAGATAGATAGATAGATAGATAGATAGATAGATAGATAGATAGATGAGAGAGAGAGAGGATAGATAGATAGATAGATAGATAGATAGATAGATAGATAGATGAGAAAGAGAGGATAGATAGATAGATAGATAGATAGATAGATAGATAGATAGATAGAGTAGATAGATAGATAGAGTAGATAGATAGATAGATAGATAGATAGATAGATAGATAGATAGAAAACAGAGAGTGATAGAAAAAAACATGCACTTTCTAATGAAGATGATTGAAGGTGATGAAACAGAGCTCTCTGTTGTCTCACCTTCAATCATCTTTATTATTTTTATTTCATTAGAAAGAGCATGTTTTTTTTCTATTATATATGATGTTTTATAAGGCTGCAAAAATCAATCAAGTGGACACCTGGTCCACTTGACAAAATGACATAGAAACATAGAAACATAGAAGACTGACGGCAGAAAAAGACCTCATGGTCCATCTAGTCTGCCCTTATACTATTTCCTGTATTTTATCTTAGGATGGATATATGTTTATCCCAGGCATGTTTAAATTCAGTTACTGTGGATTTAACAACCACGTCTGCTGGAAGTTTGTTCCAAGGATCTACTACTCTTTCAGTAAAATAATATTTTCTCACGTTGCTTCTGATCTTTCCCCCAACTAACTTCAGATTGTGTCCCCTTGTTCTTCTGTTCACTTTCCTATTAAAAACACTTCCCTCCTGGACCTTATTTAACCCTTTAATATATCTAAATGTTTCGATCATGTCCCCCCTTTTCCTTCCATCCTCCAGACTATACAGATTAAGTCTTTCCTGATACGTTTTATGCTTAAGACCTTCCACCATTCTTGTAGCCCGTCTTTGGACCCGTTCCATTTTGTCAATATCTTAATGACCCTAATATAATTTAATATCTTAATGACCCTATTATAATTTTTATTGAACACACAAGATAAGACAAAACATACACCAAATAGGTGGGGCATTTATAGCTAATATCAGCCATATATACTGCTCAAAAAAAATGAAGGGAACACTCAAATCAGACATCCTAGATCTGAATGAATGAAATATTCTCATTGAATACTTCGTTCTGTACAAAGTTGAATGTGCACAACAGCAGGTGAAATTGATTGTCAATCAGTGTTGCTTCCTAAGAGGACAGTTTGATTTCACAGAGGTTTGGTTTACTTGGAGTTATACTGTGTTGTTTAAGTGTTCCCTTTATTTTTTTGAGCAGTGTACAGTTCATACAATATTTGGAGTCTTCGGAGAGGGGCGACATACAAATCTAATTTATAATAATAATAATAATAATAATAATAACAACAACAACAACAACAACAACAACATAACACACCAGACATCCTGATTGTGGAGAAAAAGAAAGTATGGATCATCGACATCGCAATCCCAGGGGACAGCAGAATTGAGGAGAAGCAGCTAGAGAAATTAGTGAAATACGAAGATCTAAAAATCGAGCTGCAATGACTCTGGCATAAGCCCGTGAAAGTGGTCCCAGTGGTACTTGGCACCCTGGGCGCAGTACCAAAGGATCTCAGTGGACATTTGAAAACCATCGTAATTGACAAAATCTCCATCTGTCAATTGCAAAAGGCTGCTTTACTGGGATCGGCAAACATAATTCGCCGCTACATCACGCAGTCCTAGGTGCTTGGGAAGCGCCCGACTGGCGATGAAATACAAAATCCAGCATAGTGATCTCGTTTGCTGTGTTGTATTGACATCATCATCATCATCATCATCATAATAATAATAATAATAATAATTATTATTATTATTATTATTATTATTATTATTTCATTTAATGTTCAAATCGCTCTGGAATTACTTATCCTACTATGAAAATAAACTTTTCTCCCTTTTCCCCCCACCCCCAACCCCCTTTCAGTATTCAGCCTCCAAGACCTCTGTTGTCGGGCCATCGTTTCCTGCACGCCGGTCCACCTGATCGACAAGCTGCCGCTTCCCGTCACCATCAAGAGCCACCTGAAGTCCTTCTCCATGGCCAACGGCATGAACGCCGTGATGATGCACGGCCGCTCGTACTCCCTGGCCAGCAGCGGAGGGGGCAGCGGCAGCAAAGGCAACAGCCTCAAGCGCTCCAAGTCCATCCGCCCGCCCCAGAGCCCCCCGCAGAACTGCTCGCGGAACAACTGCAAGATCTCTTAGCGGGGAGGCGCCCCCCGAGACCGGCGGGGGGAGGGCTGCAATCCTCCCCAGCGCATGCACCCGCACCCGTACCCGCTCGCCGATGTACAGATGTCGACACCGCACGTCACTCATCCCCTCGGTCACCTTGACGGCCGCGCGGCCACGGGTTTGCAAAGAACCGGCTGAGTGTTGGCGGGAGCCCAGGCGAGAGGAAGGACGAGGGCGCACCACGCTAGCTTTTCCCAGAATGCAATAGGTCTTCCCCTCCTCTGGCAGGAAAGGACAACCAGCCTCCAGGGGCGTCAATTTTTTTCTTCTGATTTTTTTGGGGGGTGGGTGGGAAGGGAGGAGTGGAGGGCTGGGGGGGGCAGTTTGATATGGAGGGCAGCACAGTGCTGCTTTAATCTTTGGGTTTTTTCCCAAGGGGATTGCTGGTGCTACATTGGAAAAAAAAAAGAAACCCCCCCCCCCCCACCTAAAATGGAACCACAGGTTGGACCGACGTGACCCAGACAATAAGTCCTTCTTTGACTGGAGGAAGACTGTGGCTACCTGGAGCTCCTGACGGAAGCAGGCCCACTTCGCAAAGTCTTTTTTTTTGGCTTTTATTTATAAAGGAATTAGCTCACGATGAGAAATTTCCCTGCTGTCCCCCTCCACTTCATCTCTGCACCTCCCGGTCTGTTTTTTTAAGCCAAGGCCACGGGGGAAGGGAAATGTCTTGTAAATAGAAGCACGGAGCCTTGAATTCTGGGGCTAAGTGAAGTCAGAGGGGGGTCAGGGGGTGAAATGACCTACCACTCTGGAGCGTTTGTTAGGAGTCCTGAGATTCCTTTCCTTCCTTCCTTCCTTCCTTCCTTCCTTCCTTCCTTCCTTCCTTCCTTCCTTCTCTCCTCTCCCTCCCTCCTTCCTTCCTTCCCTCCCTCACTCCTTCCTTCCTTCTCTCCCTCCCCCCTCCCTCCTTCCTTCTCTCCTTCTCTCCTTCCTTCCTTCTTTTCTTCCTTCTCTCCCTCCCTCCTTCCTTCCTTCCTTCCTTCCTTCCTTCCCTTCCTTCCTTCCCTTCCCCTTCCTTCCTTCCTTCCTTCCTTCCTTCCACAAAAGAATGGATGAATAGATAGATGAGGGAAGATTTTCCTTTCTTCTCCTATTTTGCTTTTTTAAAAAAAATTAGAGTTTTCCAGACATTCCTGCTAGCAAGTGCACAGGCTCAGACAGAGGGCAAAAAAGTTAGGCTTGAATGGAGATTACCTGCTTGGGGGGAGGCAGATGTGGCGGGACTAACTTGGTCCACATCTGGAGTTGGTTAGTGGCAGATTAGGCCGGAACCCTCCCTGCCTTCAAGGGAAAGAAGACCAAAAAAAAAGGTTGGGTATATCAGAATTCACCAGTCACAAAAAAAATCCTGCTTGGGAGAGACCGAATATTTCCCTTGGGTTGCTTAGCATAGTTGAGAGGCAGAGGGCCACGCACCCCCCAGAGTTCCTGATTTAGCCTCTTGGGCACAATGTTTGTGGCCCGCATGTTTTTTGGCATTGGCTTGGTCAACTGCAGCTTACATTGGTGATGATGCTCCAACCTGATGGGGTTGCAAATTCAAAGCTACTTGGAGGAGACTTCAAGAGGACCCCAGCAATTGAGGGACTCTGGAAAAACCTGGCCACTTTAAGACTTGTGGACTTCAACTACCAGAATTCCTCAGCCACAATTCTGGGAGTTGAAGTCCACAAGTCTTAAAGTGGCCATGTTTGGAGAACCCTGACCTAGATGAACCTTCTGGCTTCTTCCAACTCTGTCATTCATGGCTGGCTGAGGAATTCTGGGAGTTGAAGTCCACAAGTCTTAAAAAGTGACCTAGGTTGGAGACACCTGACTTAGAGGGCCCTTCTGGCCTTTTCCAACTCTATCATTGTGGCTGGCTGAGGAATTCTGGGAGTTGAAGTCCACAAGTCTTAAAAAGTGACCTAGGTTGGAGACACCTGACTCAAATGGCCCTTCTGGCCTTTTCCAACTCTATCATTGTGGCTGGCTGAGGAATTTTGGGAGTTGAAGTCCACGAGTCTTAAAGTGGCCAAGGTTGGAGAGAGACTCCTGCTCTGGAGGTCCTACAAGGTCCCTTCCAACTCTGTTCATCTGAGCCCTTAGGCGCCTCGCCTAAGAACGGGCTCAGGCCTAGATTTCTTGAAAACTGGAAAGAACATTGGAACAGGGTACCACCAGGCCCCAAATCCTTCAAGTTGATGTGGCCTAAAAAAAACCTTAATCAACCAGATCACGTCTGTCCACTAAGCCGCTTCCTTCAATGTTATCCACTTGCTTCGTGGCAGAACCTTCAGACCCAGTTGCAGCTTTGTGTGTGTGTCTGTGTGTGTGTGTAGCATGGAGCTTCTGGGCTGTTTCTGGTGCCCTCTGGCCAGAGGTTGACGAGCTAGTTTTATCTCTCATACACCTGCCAAGCTGTTGCCTCTGCAAATTTACCGTATTTTTCAGAATATAAGGCGCACCTTCCTCCCCCCCCCAACTCCAAAAGAGGGTAGGAATGTTGGCGTGTCTTATACACAGAATACAGCCATTTTTGGCCTCCCAAAGGCCCGCCCTGCATCCCATTTTTGCAAAAATGGGGTGTGCAGAGGGTTTGGGAGTCCTGCAATGTGCTCCTGCGGGCTGGGGAGAGGCAAAAAACCACCCCTGATTTTGCAAAAGGGGCAAAAATGGGCCATTTTTTTTTGCATAAACAGTGTTTTCGCCTTTCCCCAGCTCCCAGGAGCACTCTGCACACCCAACATTTGCAAAAAATGGGTGAAAAATGGGTCTTTTTTCACAAAAAATGCAGCCTTTTTGCTTCCCCCCAGCCCCCAGGAGCACTCTGCAGACTTCCCAGTCCTGCATGCACCATTGTTTGCAAAAATGGGTGAGCAACGGGTCCGTTTTTACAAAAAATTGGGTGTGCAGGTTTTGCAGAGTACTTCCTTCTTTTCCTTCCTTATATCCTTGAAATCTCGGTGCATCTTATTACACCTGTGCGTCTTATAGTCCGAAAAATACAATAGGTATTCCAACCCGGGTTAGAAATCTTCTAAAACAGGGGTCTCCAACCTTTAGACTTGTGGATTTCATCTCCAAGCAATTCACCCCCCCCCACTGGCCATGATGGCTGATGAATTCTGGGAGTTGAAGTCCAATGCTCTTTCATTGTTGCCAAGGATGGAGAACCCTGTCCTGCAGGCCTTCTAACCTGGGTTGGCATTGAAAGAACCCAATAAGGAACTGAGGGAAAGCGATAAAAGCCAGGCGGCGCTTAAATGTTGATGGTATGAATGCAAGGGGTCCTCGAGGGGACGGGGGTTTTTTCGCTACTTCACCCAACCCAACACCCCCTTCTCCCCTTCTTCCAATCTTCATGGCTCCCTGTTAGCATCTTCTGCACACCACGTTCCACCTGGAGGATATTGGTGCCTCGCCATGCCACGGACAGAATGGGCCGCATGACGCTGTTTAGCGCCCTCGGGCGCAGCTGATCGCCCATTTTGTTCCGGGGGGAAAAAAAATCAATTATTTTTTTTGACAAGCGCCTGGTTGGCACCTCCATGCCTCCGTCGGCTGTTCGGAGATCGCTTGGCATCGAGTGAGTCCCAAGCGCTCGGACCGGCTCAAGCCAGGTGGCGGGGACAGGTCAAGGGCAGGGGGAATAAAGCCTCCAGCGGCCTCTTCCTGGCCCGGGAAGAAAGCGAGTGCCAAGCCCAAGGGCAGAGGGAGATTTACGGGGTATGTCCGCTTAACCCCAGCACCTGTTGTCGTCCTCTCAAAGCGGCGCAGGACACAAATCGCTGACTCAAAGGCCTGGCATTCTGAAGTGACGCGGAGAACAGGTGATCCAGGAAAAGCAGCCATCTTTCCACCCTGGGTTTTTAAAAATAGCCCCTTCCTAAAACAGCCTGGGAATGTGCATTGTTTATCTTTCTTCTGAAGAATTACAGGGAATCCTCAACCCGTGCGGGTTGGCACTTAGCGCTCCCCACCCCACAGCGGTCTTCCTTTGATCCCAAGAAGTAGTAGGCAACGGCTGTTGTTTCCATCCAGAAAGTCAAAACATGCTACGGATGATGGAGAATCAAGATCTGATCTGCTTCTGGTTAAAAATTTCCCCCTGGAATCCCGCGGGAATCGCTTCAACCTCACCTCTGCAGATTCCCTCCCCCTTTCATCCTCCCCTATGCCTTTATTTTTCTTTTAAAATAGATTTTTTTTGCAGAGGTGCCTTGCTCCAGTACGCTTGCTGACCCGATCTGAGCTGAGGTTTTGTTTATACCTTTATTTTATTAACGTTCCAAGAATGTGATTCGAGAATCAAAACACTAAGAACTCGCTGCTCTTCCTCCTGTTTTGTTTTTTTAAAAATAGCTTTGTACGGTCAATGTTAAAAGTGACTGTTTTTATATAAATTAAAACACACCATTTTGGGGGGGGGGAATGTTTCCCTCCCCCTTCTTTTCTTTGGAAACCATCCTTCTGGCTGTGGAATTTTTTTGGTCTGGGGATGAGCTTAGATGGCGCTGCATTTCAGAGGGTGACGTTGAAGGACAGGGCGAGGGCAAAGGAGAAGGGGGAAAGGATGGGCAGGGTGGATTTAAAGGGATTAAGGGAGCTTGTGTGGATGTGATATTCCCAGGAGGGGACAGTGGAAGGCACTTGATTAATGGCCTCGTTTGAAGCGGCCGGGGACTTAAAGAGCCGCATCAAAAGAGGGGAGATGTTTTCTTCGCACTTGGCTAGGTAGAGAATCTGCCTTCCGTGCCAAGGCAAGGCGGTGCTCGCACACACACCAGCCCGCAGCTCCGTCCTGGGTCCTGCCGACAGATTTTATTTGGAACTTTTCTGGAAAAGAACCTCCTGTAAAAGTTAACACAACAAGAACAACACTTTGATCTCCCCTGGGCAACACATTTTGTTTTCAGCATCTTTAGAAAGTAGCCTCTCGACAAACTTGAACAATGGGCACTATCTAACAAAATGAAATTCGGTGGTGAAAAAAGTCAGGTTCAATTTATTAGATTTCAATTTATTAGATTTGTATGCCGCCCCTCTCCGGAGACTCGGCGGCTCACAACAATAATAAAAACAATATTCCAGCGAAAACAAATCTAATATTAAAAAGCACATAAAACCCTATCATATTTAAAAAAGCAAACAACATATACATACCCAAACAGGTTCTACATTTAGGCAAGAAAACAAAACACACAGGTACAGTATATGTGGTACCTTGCTGAACGGTAGTAACTGTGAGAGGGATCTTGGAGTCCAAGTGAACAACTATTTGAATATGAGCCAGCCGTGTGCAGCAGCTGCCAAAAAAGCCAACACAATTCTAGGCTGCATTAATAGAGGGATCACATGAAAAAAAAAATTGGTAAATATATTTATTGATTTTTTTTCCATTTTAAAAACAATACATAATATTTACAGGTGAATCAACATATATTTGTATCAACATTGTCTTTTAATCGTTTTTGATCTTGATATTTTGTTTCGGTGTTTAGTTGGAGTTTCTTTTTTTTTTTGTCCATTAATACGGGCTACAAGAATGGTGGAAGGTCTCAAGGATAAAACGTATCAGGAAAGACTTCATTAACTCAATCTGTATAGTCTGGAGGACAGAAGAAAAAGGGGGGACATGATCGAAACATTTAAATATATTAAAGGGTTAAATAAGGTCCAGGAGGGAAGTGTTTTTAATAGGAAAGTGAACACAAGAACAAGGGGACACAATCTGAAGTTAGTTGGGGGAAAGATCAAAAGCAACATGAGAAAATATTATTTTACTGAAAGAGTAGTAGATCCTTGGAACAAACTTCCAGCAGACGTGGTAGATAAATCCACAGTAACTTAATTTAAACATGCCTGGGATAAACATATATCCATCCTAAGATAAAATACAGAAAATAGTATAAGGGCAGACGAGATGGACCATGAGGTCTTTTTCTGCCGTCAGACTTCTATGTTTCTATGTTTCTATGATACCATTTTGTCCAGATTTCATAGTAGTCCAAATCCTTTTGATTATTTAATTCCATTGTCAATCTGTCCATCTCTGCACACTTGTATATTTTGTTGATGATCTCGTTGAGATCACATGAAATGGTTATACCACTTTATAGGGCCTTGGTAAGGCCACACTTGGAATACTCCATTCAGTGTTGATTGCCACGATGCAAAAAGGATGTGGAGAGTCTAGAATGAGTGCAGAGAAGAGCAATAAAGATGATTAGGAGACTGGAGGCTAAAACATGAAGAACGGTTGCAGGAACTATGTATGTCTAGTTTAATGAAAAGAAGGACCAGGGAAGACATGATAAAGCGTTCCAATATCTCAGGGGTTGCCACAAAGAAGAAGGAGTCAAGCCATTCTCTAAAGCACCTGAAACAATGAGTGGAAACTAATCAAGGAGAGAAGCAACTTAGAACTAAGGAGAAATTTCCTGACAGAACAATTAATCAGTGGAACAGCTTGCCTCCAGAAGTTGTGAATTCTCCAACACTGGAAGTTTTTAAGAAGATGTTGGCGCTTTCTAAGCATAGGATTGTAAATCTGGTTGCGTAGGGCAGTGTTTCCCAACCTTGGCAACTTGAAGATATTTGGACAGCGAATGCTGGCTGGGGAATTCTGGGAGTTGAAGTCCAGATATCATCTAATAAATAAATAAAATAGAGGTATAACAAGCAGGAAGACTGAGATTATGATCCTGCTATATAGAGCACTGGTGAGACCACATTTGGAATACTGTGTTCAGTTCTGGAGACCTCACCTACAAAAAGATATTGACAAAATTGAACGGGTCCAAAGACGGGCTACAAGAATGGTGGCAGGTCTTAAGCATAAAACGTATCAGGAAAGACTTCATGAACTCAATCTGTATAGTCTGGAGGACAGAAGGAAAAGAGGGGACAGGATCGAAACATTTAAATATGTTAAAGGGTTAAATAAGGTCCAGGAGGGAAGTGTTTTTAATAGAAAAGTGAACACAAGAACAAGGGGACACAATCTGAAGTTAGTTGGGGGAAAGATCAAAAGCAACGTGGGAAAATATTATTTTACTGAAAGAGTAGTAGATCCTTGGAACAAACTTCCAGCAGACATGGTTGGTAAATCCACAGTAACTGAATTTAAACATGCCTGGGATAAACATATATCCATCCTAAGATAAAATACAGAAAATAGTATAAGGGCAGACTAGATGGACCATGAGGTCTTTTTCTGCCGTCAGACTTCTATGTTGCCGAGGTTGGGAAACACTGGCGTAGGATATTCTGTTGTGAGTGGAGGAGTGGAGGGCTCTTCTCTTGCCCAGTTAAGTAACAACCAATTTCTCAGGTCAAAGCAAAAGCCAAACTAAAGATTGAATAATACAGAAAGCCCTCCCCTCTCCTTCCATGCTTGTTTTCTTTCACTCAAAACAAAAACATCCACCCATTCACACACACACCCAAAATTGGGAAGGATCAACAAACAATTGCACAGATTATCTCCTCTCGGTGCCCCAAACACACCAGGCGTTGCTGTAATTTCAGGTGCAATTAGGAAACAAACAGCAGGGATGAGTGATTGACGGGTGGTGTACATTCTGTCTCCAGCCAGATGTCTTTCAGCACACAAGGGTGGGTGGGTGTCGCAATCTTGGGGTGGTGGTGGTGACTAAAGATGACATTTGCTGCTCAATTCTTGCTTTCCCCATTTCTCCTCCAAAGCTTTGCCTGGTGCAGCCAAAGACCAGCTGCAAAGAAACTGAAGTAACATGATAAAATATTATTTTACTGAAAGAGTAGTAGATGCTTGGAACAAACTTCCAGTTAACATGGTTAGTAAATCCACAGGAACTGAATTTAAACATGCCTGGGATAAACATAGATCCAGCCTAAGATAAAATACAGGAAATAGTATTAGGGCAGACTAGATGGACCATGAGGTCTTCTTCTGCCGTCAATCTTCTATGTTTCTATTGCCTGGCAGATCTTTTAGGAGAGAGAAAGTGAATTTGATGGCTATTTATGCTGGTCCTTGGGCTGATTTATTAGCCATCCAGCTTCCGAAGAAAGCAGCTTGGCAGCCTTGGATATTTTGAGAAGTTCAGAACACTCCCGAAGAACAGTTTGTGGTCTTCCAACAGTAGTACAAAGTTGGAAGCGCTGAAGCTTAAAACTACTACACAGTTGAACAAGCCATTCCTAATCTCACCCTGCTAAGACAGGCCTGTCTTACTCATGCTGGCAGAGAAAGCCTACTGCGAATCCTGTCGGTCAAATAAATATTAATTCTTGACAAACAGGAAAAGAGCCATAGAAACATAGAAGATTGACGCAGAAAAAGACCTCATGGTCCATCTAGTCTGCCCTTATAATATTTCTTGTATTTTATCCTAGGATGGATCTATGTTTATCCCGGGCATGTTTAAATTCAGTTACTGTGGATTTACCAACCACATCTGCTGGAAGTTTGTTCCAAGCATCTACTACTCTTTCAGTAAAATAATATTTTCTCACGTTACTTCTGATCTTTCCCCCAACTAACCTCAGATTGTGCCCCCTTGTTCTTGTGTTCACTTTCCCATTAAAAACACTTCTCTCCTGAACCTTATTTAACCCTTTAACATATTTAAATGTTTCGATCATGTTCCAGCCTTCCCTGTTGGGACAAATGAGCTCTAGGGTAAAATCTGTCCCCAACCTCCTTTCGTCCTGTACCCTAAGACCAGGGGTGGGCTACTGCCCGGATGGGGGGGGGGGGAACGCAGCGGAAATGGAGCTCCACCCCAGAGCACCCAATTTGCACTGAAAGATGTTGAAAGAAAATGCAGAGTGTCCTGCATAAGCCATGCCCACAGTGTCGTAGTAAATATTTTGGTAGACCTTCACTGTCTATGACAGTGATGGCAAAACTATGGCACGGGTGTCACAGGTGGCACGCGGAGCAATATTTGCTGGCGCACAAGCCACTGTCCTCGCTCAGCTCCAACGTGGATGTGCATGCTGGCCAGGTGAATTTTGGCTTACACAGAGGCGATGGGAGGGGGTTTTCAGCTTACAGAGGGCCTCCGGAGGAATGGAAACATAGAAACATAGAAACATAGAAGTTTGACGGCAGAAAAAGACCTCATGGTCCATCTAGTCTGCCCTTATACTATTTTCTGTATTTTATCTTAGGATGGATATATGTTTATCCCAGGCATGTTTAAATTCAGTTACTGTGGATTTATCTACCACATCTGCTGGAAGTTTGTTCCAAGGATCTACTACTCTTTCAGTAAAATAATATTTTCTCATGTTGCTTTTGATCTTTCCCCCAACTAACTTCAGATTGTGTCCCCTTGTTCTTGTGTTCACTTTCCTATTAAAAACACTTCCCTCCTGGACCTTATTTAACCCTTTAATATATTTAAATGTTTCGATCATGTCCCCCCTTTTCCTTCTGTCCTCCAGACTATACAGATTGAGTTCATTAAGTCTTTCCTGATACGTTTTATGCTTAAGACCTTCCACCATTCTTGTAGCCCGTCTTTGGACCCGTTCAATTTTGTGGAGAAGGGAGGGAGAAGGGAATTTTTGCCCTCTCCAGGCTCCAAGGAAGCGTGTAGTTAGTCTATGCACTGTTGACCTCACCCGATTCCTAAGAAGTCAGTAAGGGGCGTGCATAAATGCACCGGGGTGCCTACTATCCCTGTCCTAATGTTTCTCTATCATTAGTATCAATATCATGTCTATAAACATTGTTTTGTCTTTGTATACTACCAATATGTATATATAAAGGATAGGATGGATAGGATAGGATAGGTTAGGTTAGGGTTAGGGTTAGGGTTGCCGATCAATTTCCGGTCACAATTCAAAGTGTTGGTTATGACCTATAAAGCCCTTCATGTCATCGGACCAGGATATCTCCGAAACCGCCTTCTGCTGCACGAATCTCAGCGATCGATTAGGTCCCACAGAGTGGGCCTTCTCTGGGTCCCGTTAACAAAACAATGTCGTTTGGCGGGGCCCAGGGGAAGAGCTTTCTCTGTGGCAGCCCCGGCCCTCTGGAACCAACTCCCCCCGGAGATTAGAATTGCCCCCACCGTCCTCGCCTTTCGTAAGCTCCTTAAAACCCACTTCTGCCGTCAGGCATGGGGGAACTGAGATATTCTTTCCCCCTAGGCCTTTACAATTTATGCATGGTATGTTTGTTTGTATGTATGTTTGGTTTTACAAATAAGGGTGTTTTAGCTGTTTTAGTATTGGATTTACATGCTGTTTTTTATTACTGTTGTTAGCCGCCCCGAGTCTGCGGAGAGGTGCGGCATACAAATCCAATAAAGAAATAAAGAAATAAAATAAATGAAATAGGATAGAGTAGAATAGAATTCTTTAGTGGCCAAGTGAGATTGGACACACAAAGTATTTGTCTTTGGTGCATAGACTCTCAGTGTACATAAAGAAAAATAAAATACATTCATCAAAACTTAAGGAAATTCATAGATTGCTAAATAAGCAATCAAATCATATTATGAAACCTAACAATATAAATTGTAGAGATACAGGCCATGTGGTTCTAGTCAAAAATGGGAAGGGATACGGTAGGTACTAGGAAAGGTGAGAAGAAGAATAGTAATACAGTCCTAATAAATAGTTTGACAGTGTTGAGGGAATTATTTGTTTAGCAGAGTGATGGCGTTTGAGAAAAAACTGTCCTTGTGTTTAGTTGTTCTGGTATGCAGTGTTTTATAGCATCATTTTGAGGGTAAGAATTTAAACAATTTATGTTCAGGATTTGAGGGATCTGTAGATATTTTGGAATAACCTGTAGAGACCTTCAAATTTCTAGGTTCTATCATATCTCAAGACCTAAAATGGTCACCTAACATCAAAAACATCATCAAAAAAGCACAACAAAGAATGTTCTTTCTGCGCCAGCTCAGGAAGCTCAAACTGCCCAAGGAGCTGCTGATACAGTTCTACAGAGGAATCATTGAGTCTGTCATCTGCACCTCTATAACTGTCTGGTTTGGTGCTGCAACCCAAAAAGACCGACACAGACCTCAGAGGATAATCAGAACTGCAGAAAAAACAATTGCTGCCAACTTGCCTTCCATTGAGGACTTGGATACTGCATGAGTCAAAAAGAGGGCGGGGAAAATATTTACTGACCCCTCGCATCCTGGACATAAATTGTTTCAACTCCTACCCTCAAAAGGTTGCTACAGAGCATTGCACACCAAGACACCTAGACACAAGAACAGTTTTTTCCTCAAACGCCATCACTCTACTAAACAAATAATTCCCTCAACACTGTCAGACTTTTTGCTAAATCTGCACTTCTATTTCTACTAATTTTTCTCATCATTCCTATCATCCTTTTCCTCCCACTTAGGACTGTATGTCTGGAACGTGTTGCTTGCATCCTAAGATTTTTATTAATATTGATTGTTTCTTCATTGCTTATTTATTTATTTTATTTATTTATTTTGTCCAATACACAATGAGGGTTTTAGTGGGTATATATCTATATACACATAGTAAAATACATGATGAAGGTTATAGAGGAGATACTCATAGTAAAATATATCTATGAAAAAATAGAAAAGAAGGTATAGTAATAGAACATATCAATGAAAGACTAGAAGAAGAGATATAGGAATAGAAGAAAGGTATAGGAGATATAGATATTGACAAAATTGAACGGGTCCAAAGACGGGCTACAAGAATGGTGGAAGGTCTTAAGTATAAAACGTATCAGGAAAGACTTCATGAACTCAATCTGTATAGTCTGGAGGACAGAAGGAAAAGGGGGGGACATGATCGAAACATTTAAATATGTTAAAGGGTTAAATAAGGTTCAGGAGGGAAGTGTTTTTAATAGGAAAGTGAACACAAGAACAAGGGGACACAATCTGCAGTTAGTTGGGGGAAAGATCAAAAGCAACATGAGAAAATATTATTTTACTGAAAGAGTAGTAGATCCTTGGAATAAACTTCCAGCAGACATGGTTGGTAAATCCACAGTAACTGAATTTAAACATGCCTGGGATAAACATATATCCATTGTAAGATAAAATACAGGAAATAGTATAAGGGCAGACTAGATGGACCATGAGGTCTTTTTCTGCCGTCAGTCTTCTATGTTTCTATATAGGAGAGCAATAGGACAGGGGACGGAAGGCACTCTAGTGCACTTGTACTCACCCCTTACTGACCTCTTAGGAATCTAGATAGGTCAACCGTAGACCCCTATGACAATCATTAAGTGTTGTATCACATGATTCTTGAATAATGTATCCTTTTCTTTTATGTACACATGCACCAAAGACAAATTCCTTGTGTGTCCAATCACACTTGGCCAATAAAATTCTATTCTATTCTATTCTATTCTATTCTGTCTTCCTGACGAGCTGCACTCCAATTCCCATCACTCCCAGCCTACACCTCAGCTGGACCGGCTGGAGATTATGGGGGTTATGATGCAGCCCATCTGGAAGCCATCCGTCCAAATTTGGAGACACCCACAAGCCCTCCATGCCCTGCTGGGACTCTTCAGGGGGAAGCAGGCGAGGCTCCTGGCTTGGGGGTGACGGGGTCACCCTAGGGGTGACCAGGGATTGTGGGATCAAACGCCTGAGGCTGCGGCTTCCTGAAACGAGAAGGCCTCTTGGGGAGTGGGGGGAGCCGGGGCTGCTGTTCCACACAAACGTTGCCCTTGACAACTTCTGGCTTCCTGGCGTTTGATCTGCCGGGCAAGGAGCGAGAGGCATCCCGGCATCATGGCCTCTCCCACTACCAGGGAGGAAGCGGATGTCACAAAGGAGCCGCTGGTTGGTTAAGAGACACAGGGTTGCGTCTGGGTCTCTTTCTGTCTCTCTCTCTCTCTCAGTCGTGGTGAACCTTTGGGGTTGCAGGTGTCAAAAATTTGGAAAATGCCAAATCTCTTCTTTTCTTTTCGTTTCTTTTTCTTTCTTTCTTTCTTTATATTTTCCTTTCTTTCTTTTTCCTTTTCTTTCTGGATCTCTCTCCTTCCTTCCTTCCTTCCTTCTCCTTCCTTCCTTTCTTCCCCCTTCCTTTTCCCCCTTTCCCTTCTGGATTTCTTTCTTTGGATTTCTTTCTCTTTCTATATATATATAGAAAGAGAATATTTCTATTTCTATTTATATATATATTCCTTTCTTTCATTTCTTTCTTTCTGGATTTCTTTATCTTTTTTCTTTCTTTCCTTTCCTTTCTGTATCTGTTTCTTTGGATTTCTTTTTCTTTCTGGATCTCTCCCTCTTTCTCTCTCTCTTTTCTTTCCTTCCTTCCTTCCTTTTTTCCTTTTTTTTCTTTCTTTTCCCCCCTTTCCTTTCTGGATTTCTTTCTTTGGATTTCTCTTTCTGGATCTCTCTCTCTCTCCCTGTCTCCTTCCTTCCTTCTTCTCTTCCTCCCTTCCCCCCTGCTCCCTCTTTATTTATTTATTTATTTCCTTCTTTCCCTTTTCTCCTTCCTTCCTTTCTCCTGGACCTTCCCTCTTTAGGGGTACAGTAGTCCCTCGCTATATCGCGCTTCACCTACTGCGGCTTCACTTCATCGTGGGTTTTCAAGAAATATTAATGAGAAAAATAATTCGCGGATCTTCGCTGGTTCGCGGGTTTCTGAGGAACTCGATCGGCAGGTTTTTCAAAAAAAAAAATATCTAAAATTGTAAATACTGTATTTAAATACTGTATCTAAAATAAATACTGTGTGGGAAGGGTTTATAAACACTTAAAACAATGAAAACTTACCAAACAATTACAATATAAATACTTAAATAAGTACTATCAGTCGATAAATTCCCCATTGCGGATTTCACCTATTGCGGCCGGGTCTGGAACGTAACACCAGCGATAGGTGAGGTCTTACTGTATATCCTTTCTTAGAGCTTTTACCTAACTCTGACAAAGGTTTTTTTTGGGGTTTTGGGTCAGAGGGAGGAGCATAGAGCAAAAAAGATCTAATGAAATATCTCCAGGCGGTTTTCTAATCCCAGTTGTTTCATGATAGTGACACGTGGCTGGGTTTTCCTTGTTCAAACCAGCCGACCCTTTGAAATGAAGCTGGCAGAGGTTGGAGGCACTGAGGCTGCGGATGTTTGTAGATGTGCGAGGAAGGCGCTGGGTTTATTTCTGTTCCTGAAAACACATTCCTTAGCCAGGATTGGATCCAAGGCATCCTTGTTTATTTATTTTTATTACCACCCACCCACCCCCAAGGACACCTTTGGAAATTCACTCATTGGCACGGAGAGACAAGCCAAGGGCCTTCATAAGATTAATGGGGTGTCCATGAGGAGAGGTCCAGAAAAACAAGATGGCTGCCACAAATTATGCCGTTGAAGCCCCGCCTCCATTTTCATGCATGTCACTATATGAGTAAGAAAGGGAAGGTGATTGGATGATGGTGTGATTGTGGCTTGACCTTTTGGAACCCCTCAGAGGGTTTGCTTAAGTTTGATTCTTTTCAATCCGTGTTGTTTATTTGTTTGTTTCGATTTCTAGGCCGCCCTTCTCCGGAGACTCAGGGCACCCTACAACTTACAAAAAATGGATTAATAAATCAAAGTTAAAAACTAAACCAATTCAAAATCTAACGTCCATTGAACATACTAAAATCCAAATTTAAGTAACCCTAAAAACACATGCCTTAAAACCATTCATTCACATTCACCCATGTCTCAGTCATAACGTGGGCTGGAGCAGGATATCTATGTTCAACAGCCCCAAACCTGCCGGCATCTTCAATATCTTCCAGAAGGACAGGAGAGTGGGAGCACTGCAAATCTCTGGGGGGAGTTGATTCCAAAAGGCCAGGGCCGCCACAGAGAAGGCTCTTCCCCTAGGGCCCGCCAGCCGGCATTGCTTGGCTGACAGGACCTGGAAAAGGCTGACTCTATGGGCCCTGAGCGGTCACTGGGATACATGATGCAAAAGATGATCCCGTAGGTAATCTGGTCCTAAACCATGTAGGGCTTTAAATTGCATTTGGAGACTGTTCTGCCGGGCTCTCTGGTAGGAGCCTCCCGAAAATTCAAGGGTACAAATTGCAGACACACACATGTTTGAAAATTCAAAACAATGTTCTTTATCACAAAATTCAAAATAAACTAAGCACTCTTTTTGTATTGCAAAGAGCACTCGTCCAAAACAACCGGGTAGTCTGTACAATTTCCCTTAAGCAGTCATTAAGTACTTAGCTAGCAGCTGTGAAGAAACTTCACACCCCTTCTTCTTCCAACAAAGTGACACACACACACACACACACACACACATTGCTCTGCTTTGGTTTCAAAGGCGTGAAAAAATCAACAAAGTCCAGAAAACAGCAACACACGATTCCTGAAGAACTGCGATCAGATACTCTTTCACAACAGCCAAAACCACATGCTACTATTTATAGCAGCAGCCCTAGTTACTGGAGTCCCACCCAACCACAGGTGATCTCATTTTCTCTTGTAATAATCCTTCAGTTGTTATCTCCTATGCATCACTCTACGCATGCGTGGATGTGTCATTAATTCTTGTTCAGAATCCAAGGATGATACATATGATTGATCTCCTCCTGGGCTGTCTGCCAAACTCCCCTCTCCCTGTCACTCATGCTTCCTTGGTCAGAGGAGGCTTCATCGGCAGATTCCATTGGAAGCAAAACAGGCCTGTGGATGTCTCCCCCACATCCACCTGCACATTCCTTGGGGCAGGAGCTGGGCCAGAGCTAACCACAACAAGAGACCAATCGGGAGCCAGTGCTGCTCGTGGAGTGATGACAAGGCACGGGTATACCTGGGAAGGCCCATGACAGCTCGCGCGGCTGCGTTTTGGACTAGTTGCAGTCTCCGAACATCCTTTACAGGTAGCCCCATGTAGAGAGCATTGCATGTTGGGAGAGTATTGTGCACGCGGAAGGCAATCCACCAACTAGCCATAGTTAACCACTATACAGTGTTCCCTAGATTTTCGCGGGTTCAAACTTCGCAAATAGCCTATACCACGGTTTTTCAAACAATATTAATTAAAAAATACTTCGCGGTTTTTTTTCTATACCACGTTTTTCCCCGCCCGATGATGTCATACATCATCGCCAAAGTAATATTTTTTGCAAATAAATAAATAAAAAATTATAGTTAATAAATAATTATGTTTATAAATATCAGGATTTCTAAGTGTCTTATTCAATGCTGAGTACCAGTAATAATGGTGAGTAAATTGTTGTTAAGGGAATGGGAAATGGTAATTTAGGGGTTTGAAGTGTTAAGGGAAGGCTTGTGATACTGTCCATAGCCAAAAATAGTGTATTTACTTCCGCATCTCTACTTCGTGGAAATTCGACTTTCGCGGGCGGTCTCGGAACGCATCCCCCGCGAAAATCGAGGGAACACTGTATAACTAATTGAAGTCTTCAGTAAAAAAAACACTGCAGCAGGCTTTCTTGTAACAATATATTTTTACTTTTCTTCTTATCAAAAATGCTTCTCTAAGTAAACTATTAGATTTAACCACTATATCCAACTACCCACAACATTATCATATAACTTTTATTACATCCACCACTGCAACCACTAAGCACTAAATACAAACCACTCAGTACAAAACCACTCTATAACAAACCACACTATAACAAACCACTGTAACAAACCACAACCATGTAAGGGTGTTACTCCTGTTATATAGGTTACAGCCAATCAGGTTGCAGCACAGTTGGCAAACCCATGATTACATGCTGAACTCAATCTGTATAGTCTGGAGGACAGAAGGAAAAGAGGGGACATGATTGAAACATTTAAATATGTTAAAGGGTTAAATAGGGTTCAGGAGGGAAGTGTTTTTAATAGGAAAGTGAACACAAGAACAAGGGGACACAATCTGAAGTTAGTTGGGGGAAAGATCAAAAGCAACGTGAGAAAATATTATTTCACTGAAAGAGTAGTAGATCCTTGGGACAAACTTCCAGCAGACGTGGTTGGTAAATCCACAGTAACTGAATTTAAACATGCCTGGGATAAACATATATCCATTGTAAGATAAAATACAGGAAATAGTATAAGGGCAGACTAGATGGACCATGAGGTCTTTTTCTGCCGTCAATATTCTATGTTTCTATGTCTATTATGGCTTACATCAGTCTTTCCCATGGTTACAAACCATTTACTTGCTTTGTAATATTACCTCCAGAAATAAACTTATTTCTGACATTGCAACAATCAAACCTCGAGGTGATGAGGACGTGAGTGACTGTAAGGAGAGGTTCCCTGTCCAAATAAGGCCGCAACTGGCGCACCAGGCAAACCTTTGCAAATTATCTGTCTTTTATATTCTTTTACATTCTTACTTGTATTTGTTCTCCGCTTACGACCATGACCGAAATTCATGTCACTAAGGGATAAATTTGTCGACTGAGTTTCGCCCCCTTCTACAATTTTCTTTGCCACGTTTGTGAACTGAATCACTGCAGTGGTTAAATTAGTAACAAGGTTTTGAAGAAAAGCTGTGAACTTTGCTTGTCAAAATGGTGCAAGAAGGGATCACGTGGGAAAAAACAAACCCAGGAAACTGCAACCATCTTAAATGTGAGCCAGCTCAGCTGTCCAGCATCTGAATGTAAATGACCACGTGAACCATGAAGGTGCTGTAATGATCCTAAGGGTAGGAAATGGTCATTAGCCACTTTTTTTCATTTCCATTGTAACTTCGAAGGTGAGCAAGCAAACAGCTGTAAGTTGAGGACTGCCGGCATTAATTTTTCCTCTGTTCCTTTAAATGGTAATGATTTTATTTTTCTTTTTAAACATGACAAATTGGAGGGACCTCTTATCCTTGTTCTGCCAGTAAAGGAAAGTGCCTTATCCCATTCAAGGAGGAGGAGGAAGACAAGGAGGGGGAAGAGGAGGAGGAAGACAATGAAGAAGAAGAAGAAGGAGAAGAAGGAGGGGGGAGGAGGAGGAAGAAGAAAAAGGAGAAGGAGAAGAAGGAAGGGGGAGGAGGAAGAAGAAGAAGAAGAAGAAGGGGAGGAGGAGGAGGAGGAAGAAGAAGAAGAAGGGGAGGAGGAGGAAGGAGAAGAAGGAAGGGAGGAGGAGGAAGAAGAAGAAGGGGAGGAGGAGGAGGAAGAAGAAGAAGAAGAAGAAGGGGAGGAGGAGGAAGGAGAAGAAGGAAGGGGGGAGGAGGAAGGAGAAGAAGAAGGGGAGGAGGAGGAAGGAGAAGAAGGAAGGGAGGAGGAGGAAGAAGAAGAAGGGGAGGAGGAGGAGGAGGAGGAGGAGGAGGAAGAAGAAGAAGAAGAAGAAGGGGAGGAGGAGGAAGAAGGAGAAGGAGGAGGAGAAGGAGGAAGGGGGAGGAGGAAGAAGAAGAAGAAGAAGAAGAAGAAGGGGAGGAGGAGGAAGAAGAAGAAGAAGAAGAAGAAGAAGGGGAGGAGGAGGAGGAGGAAGAAGAAGAACAAGGGGAGGAGGAGGAAGGAGAAGGAGAAGAAGGAAGGGGGGAGGAGGAAGAAGAAGAAGGGGAGGAGGAGGAAGGAGAAGGAGGAGGAAGGAGAAGGAGAAGAAGAAGAAGGGGAGGAGGAGGAAGAAGAAGAAGGGGAGGAGGAGGAAGGAGAAGGAGAAGAAGGGAAGGGGGAAGAAGAAGAAGAAAAAGGAAAAAAGAAAAAGAAGGAAAAGAAAAAGAAGAAAAAAGGAGGAGAAGAAGGAGAAAGAAGAAGCTCTCAACCAGGATCTCCTGCTTTGACTTTTTCAAGTGTTTTCAGTGTCACGTGCTGACCCATCGACATCCCAAACCTCACAACACACTAAAAAATAGTAACTCTCCAGCTTGAGGTTGGCTTTTGATAGACCCATCACTGAATACTTTCTTGAATCCTGTTGCAAAATTTGATTGTACTGATTCGATTGTACTTCACTTTTGTCAGATTGACCAACCTCAGCCAAATACGTGCTAGATGAAGAGGAAGTCACATGGAAGAGGGATTGACCTATTCTCCCAAGCACCAAAGGGTTAAGTCAAGAAGCACAGGGATGGACACTTACCTTGAGAGCTCCAGACCTCCAAACAAGGGAGAATTGTTTTGACTGTGACAGCCATGGAACAATGAAACTACTTTCCTCCCAAAGTTGTGACTGTTGGAGATTTTCAAGAAAAGACTAGACAAGTGTTTGTCCTGGATGGGATTAGGATTCCTCCCCTGGGTAAGAGGGATAGACTAGAAGACCCCAAGATCCCTCCCCATCCTATGATCCTATGTTCCCAAGAAGGTGAAGAAGTCAACAGCTGAACAAACAGAAGACGTGTGAAAAGGACTGTTCATCTTCTTGGGTGTCATTGAGTCTAAAGCTGACACACATCTGGTTTATGGGTCCAATTAATCCCCATGGCCCTGAGCAATCCCTGGAATGTAGGTTGAGGAGTAAGTTGCAGCGATGGACTGTTTGACTTTACAAAGGAGTAAAATAGAGTTACTCAAAGTTGGCAACCAATTAGACACGTGGACTTCAACTCCCAGAATTATTATCATTATTATTATTAGAAACATAGAAACATAGAAGACTGTCGGCAGAAAAAGACCTCATGGTCCATCTAGTCTGCCCTTATACTATTTCCTGTATTTTATCTTACAATGGATATATGTTTATATTATTTATTAGATTTGTATGCCGCCCCTCTCCGAAGACTCGGGGCGGCTCACAACAGTAATAAAAACAATATAGTAGTGGAACAAATCTAATATTAAAAAACATATAAAACCCTATCATTATTTTTAAAAAACCAACAGCACATTCATACCAAACACAAAACAAAGTATAAAAAAGCCTGGGGGAAAGGTGTCTCAACTCCCCCATGCCTGGCGGTATAAGTGAGTCTTGAGTAGTTTATGAAAGGCAGGGAAGGTGGGGGCAGTTCTAATCTCCAGAGGGGAGTTGGTTCCAGAGGGCCGGGGCCGCCACGGAGAAGGCTCTTCTCGACATTGTTTAGTTGACAGGACCCGGAGAAGGCCAACTCTGTGGGACCTTATCGATGGCTGGGATTCGTGCGGTGGCAGGCGGTTCCGGAGGTACTCTGGTCCAATGCCATGTAGGGTTTTAAAAGTCATGACCAACATTTTGAATTGTGACTGGAAAGTGATCGGCAGCCAATGCAAGCCACGGAGTGTTGAAGAAACGTGGGCGAATCTTGTAAGCCCCACGATGGCTCTCGCGGCTGCGTTCTGCACGATCTGAAGTTTCCGAACACTTTTCAAAGGTAGCCCCATGTAGAGAGCGTTGCAGTAATCGAACCTCGAGGTGATGAGGGCATGACTACTGTGAGCAGTGACTCCCTGTCCAAATAGGGCCGCAACTGGTGCACCAGGCGAACCTGGGCAAACGCCCTCCTCGCCACAGCCGAATTGACGTCCTGGCTGGGGAATTCTGGGAATTGAAGTCTAGGCGTCTTTAAGTTGCTGTGTTTGAGAAGCGCAAGATTAGAACACGCACAGCAGCAAGGGTTGAGAAATGAAAGGGACGCCTACCATTAAAACTTGCTATAATTAAAGAAGATGACAGACTATTTTCCTAGCTTCACACTGCTTCCCCCTCTCCCTTTAACAGCTCTTTATCTATAAAAACTTTGCTTCCCTTCTTCTGTGGGAATAAAAGTCTGCAGTAACAGTATTTTGAATGCACAAAAACACACATGTACAGAGAGACAGACAGACCGATTTCAATTCAGCATTTGGAGTTTAGATGATGGTGTGTTAGCACGGACTGGTGCCACATTTTTGTTCTTTTCCATGTGTTCTGTCCTCATTGGCGTTTTCCAGTTTTTAAAACACTTCGATTTCAAAAAAAACTATTTGGGAATATTGAAGACCAGCAACCATGTAAACATTTTAATTCAATCCACCAACAATAAAATGCATCAACAGGTTCCCCAAATAATTCTGATTTGCTGCAATTTTGCCGTTGCTTCTATGAAGATGGCAAAGAGTAGGGTGTCTGTGTGTTTGTTTGTTTGTTTGTTTGTGTGTGTGTGTGTGTGTGTGTGTGTGTGTGTGTGTGTAGAGTCCATAACTCTTTCACAACTAAGGAATTAAATTAACATTTAAAGGGGGCTTCTGAAATGTCCTGGTTCTTTTTCCTGACAAAAGATGATGGGGTTACGGAGAAGCACCAAACCTCTCCAGCATGAGGTTTGTGGGTCCAAAATTTGCTGGCTGATTCTTCTTCCTAGCAACACAATTCTCGGCCAGGATTTATTTTAGCTCCACCAACTGTTCAGTGTACTGCCTGGTGCTAGACTTCTTCTTCTTTTTTTCCATGACAGCTTTTGACAAGCTTAACAAAACTCACAAGAGGATTTCCCAATCCTTTTGTCAGCCCCTCTCGACCCCTCTCTTCTCTGTGGCAGCCCTTAGATATTGGAACATACAGCTCTCATGTCACCCACACACATCCAGTCTATCTAGTTTAATGAAAAGAAGGACCATTGGGCAGCAGTGTTCCAATATTTGGGGGGCTGCCACCAAGAAGGGGTGAACAGTACGGTCAGGCGGTAGGGATTTGTCCCAAAGACAGTGATGGGCTCCTCCAGGTATAGTCAGGTACGCAGAACCGGTAGAAAATTTTTGAATTTTTTTCTTTTTTTCCCTTCTCTGGGTTTGTTTTTCCTATTGCAGTAAATGAGGTAGAATGTGTATAATTTTAGAAGAGTTGTGTGTCCGTGTGTGTGTGTGTACATACACATACAGTTTATATAGTAGATATGCTATATTTTAGTGTGCCTGTGTGTAATTAATTAAATAGTATATTTTGGATTTATTTTATTTATTTATTTATTTATTGGATTTGTATGCCGCTCCTCTCCGTGAACTCGAGGCAGCTAACAACAGTGGTAAAAACAGCATGTGACAATCCAATACTAAAAACAGCTAAAAACCCTTGTTATAAAACCAATCATACATACAAACATACCATGCATAAATTGTAGAAGCCTAGGGGGAAAGAATATCTCAGTTCCCCCATGCTTGACGGCAGAGGTGGGTTTTAAGGAGCTTACAAAAGGCAAGGAGGGTGGGGGCAATTCTAATCTCTGGGGGGAGTTGGTTCCAGAGGGCCGGGGCCGCCACAGAGGAGGCTCTTCCCCTGGGTCCCGGCAAACAGCATTGTTTAGTTGACAGGACCCGGAGAAGGCCCACTCTGTGGGACCTAACTGGTTGCTGGGATTCGTGCGGCAGAAGGCGGTCCCGGAGATAATCTGACCCGGTGCCATGAAGGGCTTTATAGGTCATAACCAACACTTTGAATTGTGACTGGAAACTGATCAGCAACCAATGCAGACTGGTAATAGTTCAGTAATAGTAAATAGATAGGGAAATTGTATCTCTTTGAGGTGAGGAGTGGCCAGGCACCCTAACCCTAACCCTTGATATAAGTGACCTTAAGTTGGCCACCTTTAAGCCAGTCACATGACCTTTAAGCCACCCCACGGTCACATGATCATCAAGCCACTCCCACCTGTTCACATGGTTGGCAAGCCACACCCACAAAATAAGCCGCGCCCACCGCATGGTAGTAAACAACTGGAGTTTCTGATTTTTCTTTGAGGACGTTTCGCTTCTCATCCAAGAAGGTTCTTCAGCTCTGAAGAGCTGAACTGAGAAGCCAAACATCTTCAAAGAAAAATCAGAAACTCCAGTTGCCTCTTGAGAAAAACTAGGAGCTGGAAGACTGAGAATCTCCATAGACATCCTGGGATTTGTTTTAGAAGTTGAGGAAGTGTGTCCCCAATTAATGGGGTGGGGGCTGAAATAAAAGGGGAGGGGCTTGTTACAAATTGATACGACAGGTCCATAAGTCACAATCGGGATGTGTAGAAAGGACAAAGGAGTCTCTCTCTCACACACATACACACCCACACAAACATACACACTCCTAAGTAAACCCTTTTATGTCCCTTGATATGCAGCCATCAGCCAAGGCCCACAAAGTGTGTTAAGTCTGAACTCATACATTGTCTTCGGAGAGGGGGGGGGGGCATACAAATTTAATAAATAAATAAATAAATAAATAAATATTTATTATTATTATTACTATTACTATTACTATTACTATTACTATTATTATTATTATTATTATTATTATTATTATGTCAATATAACACAGCAAACGAGATCACTATGCTGGATTTCGTACTTCATCACCACTTGGGCACTTCCCAAGCACCTAGGACTGCGTGATGTAGCGGCGAATTGTGTTTGCCGATCCCAGTAAAGCGGCCTTTTGCAATTGACCAATGGAGATTTTGTCAATTCTGATGGTTTTCAAATATCCGCTGAGATCCTTTGGCACTGCGCCCAGCGTGCCAAGTACCACTGGGACCACTTTCACTGGCTTATGCCAGAGTTGTTGCAGCTCGATTTTTAGATCTTCGTATTTCACTAATTTCTCTAGCTGCTTCTCCTCAATTCTGCTGTCTCCTGGGATTGCGATGTCGATGATCCATACTTTCTTTTTCTCCACAATCAGGATGTCTGGTTTTATTCATTCATTCATTCATTCATTCATTCATTCATTCATTCATTCATTCATTCATTTATTTATTTATTTGGTTTGCATGCCGCCCCTCTCCGTAGATATTATTTTTATTATTATTATTATTATTATTATTATTATTATTATTATTATTATTATTATGAGAGACCGCTGTGTAATGGCTTTCAACACTGATCAAAACCGTGGTGGCGCACTGGTCAGAATGCAGTCCTGCAGGCTAATCCTGCCAACTGCCAGCAGTTCGATCCTGCCTTCATAATTTGTGGCTGCTCCATCCCTGGAGGCAGTAATGGGCAGCCCAAATTTTTACTGCCGCACTGTGGATGCGGCTTATTTTGTGGGTGTGGCTTGATGGTCATGTGACTGGGTAGGAGTGGCTTGCCGGCCATGTGACCAGGTGGGAGTGGCTTGAATGATCATCACCGTTCAAGTGAATTTTTAAGTCCTCAACTTACAACCTCACCAGTATCGCTCTTTCCTCCTTCCTGGCTTCAGGAACTGGCCGTGTGAGGCTGGAGCACCCTCTATGCTGCCCTTGCACATGCGCACATCCCCCCTCCCATTCCCGCGCATGCACTCAGGCCTCATTGAAGCCTAGGAAGGTGAAAAAACAGGCAAACTGGTAGTTCAGAAAAACGGACTTCCAGTTTGCCCTTTGGGTGGTTTTTGGCACTCTGGAGGCTTCAGATAAGCTTCCTGAAGCTCCGGGGTGTGAAAAACAGCACAACAAGCAGTCTGGTTTTCCAAATTTCTGGTTTGCCCATTGGGCGTTTTTTTGCACTCCAAAGTTTCCTCAAGCCTCCAGAGGGCAAAAGGGCGTTCCCCAAGGACGAAAATCAGCTGTCTAGTGCGCGCATGTGCCCTGGAGCTGACATAGGGCAACGTCTCCTATATGGCTCTGTGTGCCACGTGTGGCATGCGTGCCATAGGTCCACCATCATGGGTATAGTCTACTGCTTGAGCATGTGGTTGGATTAGAAGACATCCAAGATCCTTTCCAACTCCGTTATTCCAAATTTGTCCGATTGCAAGGGCATCTCCTGTGCACAACCCTCTTCAGGTCACCCTTCTCCTCCTCCTCTTCTTCCTCCTCCTTCTCTTCCTCCTCCTCTTCCTCCTTTTCTTCCTCCTTTTCTTCTTCCTCCTCCTCCTTCTTTTCTTCCCCCTCCTCCTCCACCTTCTCTTCTTCCTCTTCCTCCTCTTCCTCCTCCCCCCCTGCTCCATCACCACCACCAGAGTCGATACCAAGGATTCCTGTGGCCTGATCATTAGGAAGTAGACATTGCTCGCTTACGTCACTTGCCCACCTTCTCCACTAAATGTCTTTCATTGGAGCTGAAACTGATATTCTTCACCAATGTGGCTTTGGAGACGCTGCTTTCGAAGACAAAGTTGGGAAGAATCCCCCCTTTCTCCTGCTTCTCCACATAGGAATACCTCCAGGGTGGTCTACAAGAGGCTTAAATTTGCCCAAACCTTCCTATGGTCGGCCTCGTTTCCCAAGGACAGGAGACCTCATGGTGTTCTTTCATCTTGAAAAAAAATTCAATCCCCTGGTATGTGTGTGAGTTTGTGTGTGTGTGAGAGAGAGGGTCTTGCTGTCTTTTTGGGAAGCCAGAGGGCTCCATACGGTTCCTTCCTCCCCCGACTTTGATCTTCTGCTCGTGTTTGCTCAGTCGGTCAACCCAGACAGGGTTAGCGTCTGAGGTCAACTTCTTTCCTATTCCAAAATCCTAAACACGGGTGAGGAGGAAAGATTCGGGTTACAGACCCCCTCCTCCTCCTCCTCTTCCTCCTGCTCTGCCTCCCCCTCTATACACACACTCACACAAACACACAAGCACAAGAGCTTTATAACCCTCTCAGCAGCTGGGCAGGCTTCTGATGGGTTGGTTCCTCCAAAGCTCCCCAAAACTAGGAGTGGAATTAATTCTTTGGGTTATTGTTTTCTTTCGTGTTGTTTCCCCCCCCCCCAAAAAAAACACAACTCTTGATTTGCTGGTAACCAGGATCCAAGAGCCACCCCCACCTCGACAAACCCCAGTTGTTCTTTTCAAACAACGAGGCTTCCCGATTGCCTAGGAGAAGACTCTCTTGAAGTGAGGAGGAGAGAGACAGACAGGAGAAAAGACAAAGGAATCGTGCCCGGGTGAAGTTGGAAACGGAGCATCGTCCAGCTGGGAGGCAGGTCTTGCGAAGGGTGGCCCCTGCCTCAAAGATGCTGGTTTGGGAAAGGCCCAGGGCGAGCTTCGGGGCGCTGCCTGGCATGGACCTTCGACCTGAAAGGTTCTTGAGAAGATGAGAAGAGAATCCCCAGAGCGGAGAAAGAAGCACTTAAAAAAATAAAATTGGGTGTCTCCTTCGCCAGACTGCTAACTCCTCTCTCTCTCTCTCTCTCTCTTTCACTCTCTTTCACTCCCCCCCCACCTTCCCTCTCTTTGCAAATGTGATTGTTTTGTCTATCACACAGGGCAGAGTGGAAGACTGTTCCTGGTAGGGTGAGGGAGAGACGCACAGATAGGTTACGGGAGCCTGCCTGAGCCGGATGCGTTTCTGGGCTTCTGCAGGGACGCGAGCGAAGGCAGCAGGCTGCCTGAGAAAGCTTGGAAGACCAGGGCTGTCTAGAGACTCCATGCTGCCCTCACTTCTCCTGTCTCTGCTCTCTGTCCTGGCAGAAGGGGCCAGCCTCCAGCCAATCAGAACCAACCACCTGGGGATGTGCCCCAACCAGCTGAACCCCAACCTCTGGGTGGATGCTCAGAGCACCTGCGAGCGGGAGTGCCAAGCCGATCAGGTGAGGCTTTTGCGGCGGGCGGACGATGGGGGAAAGATCAAAGGCAACATGAGAAAATATTATTTTACTGAAAGAGTAGTAGATGCTTGGAACAAACTTCCAGCAGACGTGGTTGGTAAATCCACAGTAACTGAATTTAAACATGCCTGGGATAAACATATATCCATTGTAAGATAAAATACAGAAAATAGTATAAGGGCAGACTAGATGGACCATGAGGTCTTTTTCTGCCGTCAGACTTCTATGTTTCTATGCCGCTGCACCGTCAGCCTGGACGGAGGAGAAAACCGGGTTTGTTCGTGGGGCGAGTGCGGAAAGGAGGGGGGAATAAACCAGGGATGGGGTGGTGGTGATGGTGGTGGTAAAGGTAGAGGAGCAGGGCAGGTTCCCACTTAGAAGTGGCGAAAAAGGTTATCCCCGAGTTGGACCTCTTGGGGAGGGATTTTGAGTTTCTCGCTGAGCATCAGGGCAGCCTGTCTCCAGTCCGAGAGGCTCCTGAACGGAACCCAGAAATGAATTTCGGGGAGATCCTGGGTCGATTCCCCCTCCACCCACTCGACTGCCTTCTGTGGCTCACCGGAACCAGGACTCCGTAGCTCCGATTTGCTTTTTCCTTGGCTGACAAAAGACGAGAGCTTTGAAACATGTTCAGGGAGGAAGGCGTTCCAACCCCGAGGTTCCTCTAAAGTTTTTGCAGCCTCGTTTTAATAACCAAGGGAGGGTGTGTAAACCTTTAGCAAGGTCCTTTTGGGTCCTCCTATTAGCCATTCCGGCAAATATTCTGCTCCCGGGAAAGAATCAGAACCCTTGATGGGATCAATCCAGACAATGTCAGGTCAGTAGCCTACATAAGCTCTCTTCTAACCTTGTTAGACTTCCTTATCAGAGTTCTTAGAAGGTTATGGTGGTTTTTCTTGGACGATGAAAGATATGCGCTGATACTTAAGGAAAAGAGGGCATTTTTCCCCTTCAGTTTTTAAAATACTGCTCAGTTTTTGAAGCTGCCCACCTAAGGGCTGGGTTGGCACTAGGCAGGGGTTGGCAATACCACTGCTACTGCTGCGCTGCGCACACAGCTTTGGTCTCTGGCATGCGCGCACGTCCTGGTGAGTTTGCATCTTTGTATAAGGAAGCAAAATCTTGAGAGGAAACATGTGTGCATGAGATTTGGGTGGGTTTTTTGGCTCCTGTGCATGCGCAGAAGCCCAAAATCGCCAAAATCTCATACGCGCGCATACCCCCTTGCGAGATTTTTATTCCTGCACATATGCAGAAGCAAGATCTCGCTGGGATGCGCAAGTGTGCACGCCAGAAATCCAAAGGTGCACAAGCAGCTCTAGTTTTACTACTGGTGTGGCGTCCTCATCCGTACCGGTAGGAACCCGATACTGGCCGGCACCCTTGGGAAGTGGGGAGGGGGAGAAATTGGGGGGAAAAGCAGTGGGAAAATCTTTGGGTAGGTTTACGGAGGGAGACGGCTGTGGGGTCACTAGACGTCCACTCCCAAGAGTTATGTCCTCTTTCCTTCTACCACCCCATCTCTCTCCCACAGTCCTTCTCCCCAAAATTACCGATTACAAGCAAGGTTGAGAAAGAGTACAAAGCCACAGCGAAGTTGTTGTGGAGTGGGGCGAAATCACACCCCTCCCCGGCTTTACAGGATGAAAAATTCGGGTGCAAAGCCACTTGGAAGGATCTTTTGGCGGTGGGATTGGGGGGTGTGTGCGTGGTGGGAGAGAAATTAAAGGGAGAGTAAAAGCGAGCGTGTCCGGGCTGGAGGGCAGGAGGTGAGGAGAGTCTCTGTAATGAACAGCAGCTGTGTGGAAGGAGAAAATGAATCTTTGTCAGCGGTTGTGTTAAGGAGGAGACCAGACGTCTGGCTACAAAATGGGCTGGGGGTTTTCTTATCAATCCGGGCATTTGCTTGAGGAAGATGTAGAATTGACCTAGAGCAGTGGTGGTGCACCTATGGCACGGGTGCCACAGGTGGCACGCAGAGCAATATCTGCTGGCACACAAGCCATTGCCCTCGCTCAGCTCCAACATGGATGTGCATGCCGGCCAGTTGAATTTTGGCTTACACAGAGGCGATGGGAGGGCATTTTCAGCTTACAGAGGGCCTCCGAGGAAGCCTCTAGATCAGTGATTTTCAACCTTTTTTGAGCCGCGGCACATTTTTTACATTTACGAAACCCTGGAGCACATTGAGCGGGGGGTGGGGAGGGGGTGGCTAAAAAAAGTTTGGACAAAAAAATTATCTCTCTCTCTTCCTCCCCTTCGCTCTATTTCTTTCTCCCTCCCTCTTTCTCTCCCTTCCTTCCTCTTTCTCTCTCTCTCTCTCCATCCCTCTTTCTTTCTCTTCCTTCCTTTCTTTTTTGCTCTTTCTCTCTCCCTCCCTACCTCCCTCTATGTCTTTCTCTCTCTCTCCTTCCCTCTCTCTCTCTCTGTCTCTTTTTTTGTTTCTCTCTCTTGCTCTCTCTCTTGCTCTCCCTTTCTTTCTCTTGTTCTTTCTCTCTCTCTCATTCTCTCTCTCTCTTTCTCTCTCTTGCTTTCTTTCTCTCTTGCTTTCTTTCTCTCTCTCATGCTTTCTTTCTCTCTGAGCTTCACGACACACATGACCATGTCTTGCAGCACGCTAGTGTGCAGCGGCACACTGGTTGAAAAACACTGCTCTAGATCAGGGGTGGGCAATTAATTTTGCCATTGCATTTTGAACACCCTGCCTTTCTTCTTTCCTCCACAGGACTGCGAAGGCTTTGAGAAATGCTGCACCAACGTTTGCGGCTTAAGGAGTTGCGTGGCGGCCCGTTACGCCGACGGAAGCCTCTCTTCGTTGGAACAGGTGCAGGAGGCCACCTGCGAGAGCTTCGTCTGCACCCAGCAGGGCTCGGACTGTGACATTTGGGACGGGCAGCCTGTCTGCAAGTGCAAGGACAGGTGTGAGAAAGACCCCAACTTCACCTGCGCCTCCGATGGACTCACCTACTACAACAAATGCTACATGGATGCCGAAGCCTGCATCCGGGGCATCAGCCTGGCGGTGGTCCCATGCAAGTACATCTTTACCTGGCCCAACACGAGCCCGGTGCCAGTGGAGACCACTACTCACCCCACTCCTGGGGCATCTCCGGAGCTGCCTATCCCGCCGGCTCTCTACAACAACCCTTTCCACCAGCTGGTCTACGTGGGAGGCACCGTCAGCTTCCACTGTGACGTCAGCGGGCGTCCTCGTCCCGACGTCACCTGGGAGAAGCAGAGCGACCATCAGGAGAACTTCATCATGCGGCCCGACCAGATGTACGGCAACATGGTGGTGACCAACATTGGCCAGTTGGTCATCTACAATGCTCAGCCGGAAGATGCTGGGATCTACACGTGCACAGCCAGGAATTCCGCCGGCCTCCTACGAGCGGACTTCCCACTCTCGGTTATCAAGAAGGAACACTCTAGAGGAGAACTGAGAGTTTCCGGTACATTGAAGCTCCCGCCCAACGAGTGCTTGAGAGAACCTGATACTCAGGACTGTGAGGCCTACCAAACCCGTTGGCATTTCGACCCCCAAAAAGGCTGTGTTACTTTTCGTTACGGCGGTTGCGGGGCAAACCAGAACCACTTCGACACTTACAAGGAGTGTCAACTGGCTTGCGTCAGCAACACGGTCAACCTCTGCACCCTTCCCATGGTGCAAGGGCCCTGTAAGAACTGGGAACCTCGCTGGGCCTACAACCACCTGATGAAGCAGTGCCACTCCTTCATCTACGGCGGCTGCGAGGGCAACGATAACAACTTCGACAGCAAGGAGAGCTGTGAGGACGCCTGTCCTTTCCCCAAGACCTTGCTGTGCAAAGTGTGCCGCCTGAAGACCAAGATGGTGTCGAGCCTCTGCCGCAGTGATTTCGCCATCGTAGGGCGGCTGATGGAGATCCTCGAGGACCAAGACTCTGGGATTGCCCGTTTTGCGCTGGACGACGTTCTCAAAGACGAGAAGATGGGCCTCAAGTTCTTCAACATCAAGTATCTGGAAGTCACCTTGACGGACATGGACTGGAATTGTCCCTGTCCCAACATGACCACAGAGGATGGGCCCCTCATCATCATGGGCGAAGTTCACGACGGCATGGCTGTCCTTGATCCCAACAGCTATGTCCGGACTGCCAATGACAAGCGGGTCAAGAAGATTTATGAGCTTCTGGACAAGAAGACCTGCGAGTTGTTCAACCGGTTTCAGGACTAAGGTGGGCTTGAGGGGAGGGAAAGTAGAACAGGCAAGAGAGACCCCCTCCTCAAAGGCAGAGCCATTCTTATATCATTATAGAAACCAAGGACTGGGTGGGAAGAGGAACGGATGAGCTGCTGCCTCTTTCAGTCCACACAAGAGTTGTGTTCACACAACATGCTGAACCCGGTCACTGAACTAACTGGTTGTTCTGAGTTTTTGGGATCTACCAACCTTATCGAACAGGTTGGGCTTACACAACCCAAAGCAACTCATTCCCACTCGAGGGTACGGATTATATCTACAGGTAGTCCTCGATTTATGACAGACAACTGAGCCCCAAATTTATGTCGCCAAGCAAAACAGTTGTTAAATGAGATTTGTCCTGGCATTTATGACCTTTCTAGCCACATTTCTCAAGTGAATCCCCACAGTTGTTAAGTGAGCAACAGCACGTGTGGGTTGCAACTTACCTCCGCTACCGGTGCTGATGCGTGCGCAACTCTGAGCCAGTGGGTGGGCACATGTGTTGGAGTGAGATTTGGTTTCTGTGCATTCACGGAAGTCGAAACTCGCTGAAAATTGCCGAAACTCGCCAAAAATCTCACGCGCCCATGGTGAGATTTCAGCGATTTTTTTGCTTCTGTGCATGAGCAGTAGCTAAATCTCGCTCCGACATATGTGCCCACCTGCCAGACCGAAGCTGCACATGAAGCTTCATTTTCTCTACCGGACCAGAGTCCCTCCTCCCCGTTCTGGTAGGAACCCGATACTAAGCAACAGGGTTGTTAAGTGAATCTGGCTTCCCCCGTTGATTTGGCTCGTCGGCTGGTCACCAAAGGAGATCACGTGATCCCGGTGATCACCTGACACTGCAACCATCATAAAAAATGAGCCATTTTCCAAGTGTCCAAAATTTTGATCATGTGACCACGGGGAGATTTGCAATGGTCCTATGTGCCTGGTTCCTACCGGTTCTAACTGGTTCTTTAGAACCGTTTGTAGTTTGGTTACGGAGCTGGTTCTGTTGGTGTCTCCGTGACTGCCGCCATCTTGGATTTTGCTGTGCAGAAACTAAATTTTGATTGCTTCATGCACGCGCGCATTCATGCACTGGGCAACAAAAGCATCCAGAACCCATCCCTGGTACCACACAGAGGTAGGTTCCTCCACGTTTGCACCGGTTCGATAGAACCAGTTGTAAACTGGTGGTGACAACACAGAGACGATCCGTGGAAGCAGCCATCTGTTTTGAAGATTTTTTGGGGGGGGGGGGCATTTTTGTTTTTTGGATAATTTTTCTTTTTTGTAAATTTTTGCTGGTTTTTGCTTCTGCGCATGTGCAAAACTCAAGTTTTTACCACTGCGCACGTGTACACCACCTTATTTTCAGGGCGCTTTTTTTGCTATTTTTTGCTTCTGCACATGTGCAGAAGTCGAGTTTTCGAAGTACGTGCGCAGCCACGTGGCACGGGAGGAAGCGAACTGGTGGCGAGGTAAGTTAGAACCCACCCTTGGTGCCACGGTAACTTCAGTCACTAAACAAACTGTTGTAAGTTGAGGACTTCCTGTACTAGGCTTGTTAAGTGACCTGGTTTAATGTGCTGGGTGGAAAAAAAAGACGTCAATAAAGGTAAAACTACAATTCCCAACTTCAGTCCCAGGCCAGCTCTATTTATTTTTAAAATATTTTCCTGCCACAATCCAAACTCTACTCTTGAGGAGGGCCGGCTAACGCTTGTTAATGGTCTACCGTCTGGTTTTTGTGTAAGCTGTAATTTATCTGCAACCACTAGGTCCCACTGCTGTACATCCTTCTCAGCTGCTCCAATCTTTTGTGAAATGAAGACTAATTAAACCAACGAGCCATGGTTTTTTTTCCTCAATCTTATAGCGCAGGTCAATAGAAGCTTTTAAAAACTTTTTATCCTTTTGAGATGGCAAATTCTCTTTAGAGCAGGGGTTCTCCAGCAGTGGCCACAAATCTTTTTACTACTATACTGTGGGTGTGGCTTATTTTCTGGGCGTGGCTTGCTGGCCATGTGACCAGGTGGGAGTGGCTTGATGCTCATGTGACCAGGTGGCTTAAAGGTCATGTGACTGGCTTAAAGTTGGCCAACTTGACTGGCACTCATGTCAAGGGTTTGGGTTAGGGTGCCTGGCCTCTCCTGGCCTCCAAGAGATGCAATTTCCCTCTCTATTTACTATTACTGAACATCCAAAATATACTCTTTAATTCTCTGTATATATGCCATATGTGTACATACATATTACACACAGGCACACAGAAATATACATTATCTGTTATATAAACTGTATGTGTATGTACATACATGCGCAGCTCTTCTAAAATTATACACAATCAACCCCATTTACTGCAATAGGAAAAACATCCTCAGAACCCAGAAGGTAAAAAATGAAAAAAACCTCAAAATTTTTCTTCCGATTTTGCATACTTGACTGTATCCATAGGAGTCCATCACTATTCTCAACCTTTCTAATGCAGTGACCCCTTAATACAGTTCCTCATGTTGTGGTGACCCCCAACCATAAGTCAAGCGCCAATACTCCCAATAGAGCTTTAAGCTGATTGGCAGGAAGGTCAGAGGGACACCCCCACTGTAAGCGCCTGATTGGTCGGATTGTAAAACTATGTTCCAAGGCGCCAGAATAGAAGCTTTAGTTCCTAACACCAGGGGAAATTGGTCTTTTCCCATGGTCTTAAGCGACCCCTATGAAATGGTCATTCGACCCCCAAAGAGGTCCTGACCCCCAGGTTGAGAATCACTGCTTTAGACAAATGATCACTGTTCTTGAGGACTAGCATCTTATTTTTGGGGAAAATAATAAATCATGGTCATGTGACTCTAAGATGCTGGAAATGGCCATATAGGGGGCCGGTTGCTGAGTACCTACAAGGTTGTCATGTACCACAAGGTGTGTGTATGTCTGTGGTGTGTATGTGGTCATGGAACTTCAGAACCAGGACATAAGTAACTTTTGGGAGGATCCGTCATAACTCTGAAAGGCCGCTAAGTTGACAGATTGTAAATTGAGGACTATGTAAAATTGAGGGGGGGGGAGGAGCGTTTTTCTTCACATTTTGCAGCCGTTTCCCTGTTTCCCTACGGTCCTTTGGAGGAGACCCCTCCAAGTTGTCACCAGGGCTGGCTCTGCTTAGCTTCTGAGTCCAGACAAATGTGATCTGATACTGCCCCCTGGTGACCCGCTATCAGATTTACCTTTCTGAATGGCTCCATTGTAGATAGTGAACTAGATTTTTTAAAAAAACAAACAAGTGATATTTGTGTAGTAATGCCAAAATGTTAATATTTATTTGCACCCAAATACAACACAGATTATGTAAGCTGCTGTTATCTTGATCCTTCGCCAAGGCTTCTTTTTTTGAGCTTCCAAATAAGAATGAAATAAACATGGATATCCCACACATCCCCACTAGAGGGAGATAGTATTCTACATATAAATGAGAGAGAGAGGGATTTACTACTAATTTTATTTTGCTAGATCAGGGGTCGGCAACCTTAAACCACAAATGTCCTAACCGGAAGCTCCCCATTCAATTCTGGAGCCGGCCGGAAGTTTGTTTCTCCCACCATAAAGTCTCCTCCTAGCGTGGCATCCTTTTCCCTCTACCTATCAATTGTGGAGCTGACCGGAAAATCCAACCCTTACCAGAGAGTCTCCTCCTGGCGCATCCTGCCCTCCACCCCCCTAAACTGGAAACTCTTCTCAAAATTGTGGTGCCGACTGGCAACAGCAGCAGAGGAATGAAAGAGCCACATGCGGCTCCAGAGCCACAGGTTGCTGACCACTGCCCTAGACCAGAGGTCTTCTAACTTGGCAACTTGAGTTGAAGTCCATGAATCTTAAAGTTTCCAAGTTTGAGGAGCCCTGCCCTAGACATAGAAAAGACCATAATCTCTTTTTTTTTTTAAGGGGGAAAAAAACCATTTGAAGGGAGGGTGCAAGGGGGGAAAAAAATAAAAATCACTTTTAAGATAACTCTGATCTGCCTAGGGGCACGTGAACAGCACTAAACTCAAGCAGTTAATCATGTGAGCCAAAAAAAAAAAGATTAGAAGTTATCACTCTTTCATGCGTGAAGCGGTGTGCAATTCAATGTTCAAAAGCAAACCAACCAATCTCTTATTCCTGCAGAAAACTGGAACAAAGTTTAAACAAAACAAAACCATAAGACAACATCTGGAGATCAACTGCAATCCAACACATCTACACAAGACAATTTCTAGTAGGAAAGGAAATGCTCGTGCAGGCGGATACTCAAATCTCCAGGCTCCCAAATTTGTAACCTGTATTATTATTATTATTATTATTATTATTATTATTATTATTATTATTATTATTATTTATTGATTTGATGATTTATTGGATTTGTATGCCGCCCCTCTCCGGAGACTCGGGGCGGCTAACAGCAATAATAGAACAGTATACACAATAATCCAATAGTAAAAACAATTAAAAACCCATTAAAGTAAAAAACCAAACATACATTCAGACATACCATGCATAAAATTGTAAAGGCCTAGGGGGAAAGAGTGGCTCAGTTCCCCCATGCCTGACAGCAGAGGTGGGTTTTAAGTAGTTTACGAAAGGCAAGGAGGGTGGGGGCAATTCTAATCTCTGGGGGGAGTTGGTTCGAGGGTCGGGGCCGTCACAGAGAAGGCTCTTCCCCTGGGTCCCGCCAAGCGGCATTGTTTAGTTGATGGGACCCGGAGAAGACCCACTCTGTGGGACCTAACTGGTCGCTAGGATTCGTGCAGCAGAAGGTAGTCCCTGAGATAGTCTGGTCCGGTGCCATGAAGGGCTTTATAGGTCATAACCAATTATTATTATTATTATTATTATTATTATTATTATTATTATTATTATTAATTCGATTTGTATGCCGCCCCTCTCCGTAGACTCGGGGCGGCATATTAAAGGAAATTTAGAGCATGTGATTCATCTAATGTGCCATGTGTTGGTTCAACATCATGCTCACAGTCTTAAGATTTAAGCACGGGGGAATCTTGACTTTATTTTATTTATTTATTTATTAGATTTGTATGCCGCCCCTCTCCGCAGACTCGGGGCGGCTCACAGCATCCCATCGCCCCAAAAGTATCAGAGGAAGGCATTGCTTTAAATTGTACCAACGGCATGAAATATTGATGTTCACTAGCTCTGGAGTTTAATTAAGTTTTGGTCTGATGTAGTATCATCTTTGTAATCAAGGAAGAAGTGTGGGGAAAGACCCCTACCAAAATTTCATGTCAGGAAGACAAGGGGAAATATATTTTCAACCGGCGGGAAGGGGAGTTTACAAATGTCTTGTCTTTTTTCCACTTAAACATCAAAAGTTTTAGGAATTTAGGAGAAAAAAATAATGTATGTTCCAGACTTCTTAAAGCAGGCGCATCCAACTTCAGTGACTTTTAAGATGTGTGGACTTTTTGGAGATGGGTGGCTTATAAATTAAATCATAAACTTAAGAATTCTGCTGGCTGGGGAATGCTGGGAATTGAAGTCCAACAAGCCATAAAGTTGCCCTGCCTTCAAGCATAATTCCTAAATTCTCATTCCTGAAGCATCTACTCATAACCGTTCTCCAAAGCCGCAACTTCATCCCAACCAGCAAAATTGATGATTCCACCTCCCAACTCCAACCCTCATGTATTAACTGGGATTTTTGGCTTGCCATATTGTCCAAATCAAAACCCACAGAGATTTAAGGCATCCTGAATTTTGAAACCCCAAGATTTCAAACCTTGGTTATATGTGCAGCATCCCAAATCCACCAAGCAGGGGCTATTATGGAGGGCCACCAAACCACCATGCAGATGGCCCAAACAGAGGTTTAATTAGGGCAGTGTTTCTCAAATAGTAGAGTGCCCCCCCACCGGGGAGGGCGGGGAGCAATGCCAGGGGAGGCGTGTGACCCCAAGGAATGTGGTTTTTTGCCAGAGGGAGTAGGGGTTTTTTGACTCGAACAATAGCACACAGCACAAAGTAGGAGATATGAAGTGCATATAACAAACCCTTAAGAGACATCATGGAAAAATATTTAACAGGGATGAAAAGAAAGGAGGAGAGACGGAGATAATGAGACAAATGTAAGTCTCCCAAAAGCTAAGACGAGGAAATATGACTAAGCCAATGTAGCGCTTGGCTTCACTGTAACTACGGTGGGAGACGAGGAAGTGTCTAAAAATGTTGGCAGCAGATAGCATGAAGCCAAATAAATTAAGGCGTGACTTAAACACATTACAGTGTTCCCTTGATTTTCGCGGGGGATGCGTTCCAAGACTGCCCGCGAAAGTCGAATTTCCGCAAAGTAGAGATGCGGAAGTAAATACACTATTTTTGGCTATGAACAGTGTCTTCCCATAACACTTTAAACCCCTACATTACAATTTCCCCTTCCCTTAGCAACCATTTAGATTATTACTCACCATGTTTATTTATTAAAGTTTTTTTTAAAAAAAATTTATTAAAGGCGGATGAAAGTTTGGCGATGACATATGATGTCATCGGGCAGGAAAAACCGTGGTATAGGGGGGGAAACCGCAAAGTATTTTTTAATTAATATTTTTGAAAAACCGTGGTATAGGCTTTTCGCGAAGTTCGAACCCGCGAAAATCGAGGGAACACTGTACACTCCAATCACGCTGATAAGCCCAAAACTCTTTTCAGAGAAAACTTGCCGAATATTGCAAACAACCGTCCCGGCGGAGAGTTTGGGGTGGGGGACGCGAAATGTTTACTTCTTCCTGGGGAGGGGGAGGCGTAACAGAAAATAATTGTGAAACGCTGAATTAGGAAGACGGTCTTGTTAGTAGAGTTTGTTTAAAGGACCCTGGGAACATGCCCTGTTTTGGAGGCCGAAGGGGCGCCTCGAAATTTGCTAGGGGAGTGAGTGCCACAGCCTGGAAGTCAAAACTAATTGTGAAGCATTATGTCCCAGGCAGATACGTGCACAACCACACTGGTCGAGCTGTTGCATGGACAGCAGTGGTCACCAAAATCTGCTTTGCCCAAGGATGTAAACATCTAGCCCTCGACTCCAAAGAGGCATCCTATCTTCTCCACCAAGGGCAACGTGACCAATTGGGCTAAAGTTCTTCTGCAAAGTTTTGAGCTATGAATTGATGGTGGCACGTGGTCCCACCACCCCATAAGGACTTCCTCGTGGATGTGTCAAGAGAAGCAGAAAAAAATCCCGCAAAAGAGGGGGCAGACCTCCGCAGCATCTTGAAGTGGTCCATGGACTTCTCTTGTTGGGAGAGAGCGGCCTGGTGACTTAGTGTTTGCGGAAAATGAGGCACTTGTTGTTGGCCGGCATGTCGACCTGGAAGTAGAAATTCCTTGTGGTTATTCTGGGCAATAAAATTGCAATAGATGCTGTTCTGTCGGGCTCGGTAGCGGTGAATAAAAAAGCCACCCACAACAAGGTCTCCAACTTTAAGACGGTACCTTTGGGACCGTCTTCTGCCGCACGAATCCCAGAGACCGATAACGTCCCACAGAGTCGGCCTTCTCTGGGTCCCGTCGACTAAACAATGTCATCTGGCGGGATGCAGGGGAAGAGCCTTCTCTGTGGCGGCCCCAGACCTCTGGAATCAACTCCCCCCGGAGATCAGAACCGCCCCCACCCTCCTCGCCTTTCGTAAGCTACTTAAAACCCACCTATGTTGCCAGGCTGAGTTACCCCTAGGCTATGGTAGATTTGTCTATGGTACGACTGAGTTGTATGGTTTTAATAATGGGCTTTTAATGTGTTTTTTTATATATATAGGATTTGTGACATTGTATTCGGTTCTGAGCCGCTCCGAGTCCTCGGAGAGGGGCGGCATACAAATCTAATAAATTATTATTATTATTAAGATCTATATTATGTACAAAAAGTCCCATTATAAAAGGCTATATTTAAATTTATAGATAGATTTATATTTAAAGGCTAAATTTATCTCAGCATCTACTGTTGTCGTAGTATCACAGCCAGTGTTCCCTCTAATTTTTTTGGGGGGTGGGCGGAAAAGTATAGTGTCTGAGCGTCAGTCCCTTCAGGACTGGGCGGCACAGAAATAATAAATAAATAAATAAATAAATAAATAAATAAACAAACAACCCACCCTGTAATAAATAAAATACTGTACTGTGTGTCTATAACAGTGAGCTCATAATAGGGCAACTCTATCAATATCAAAATGCCACTTAAATAGTTGAGCTAGTTTCAAACTAGATTTTGATTTTCTTTCTCTCTTCCTTACTCCCATTCTTTTTCTTTCTCTTTTCCTTCCTCTCTTTTTTCTATCTGTTTCTCTCTCTTCCTCTCTCTCTCCTTCCCTCTCGGCTTCTGGGCAGGTTTGGAAAACTCTGAGTTGATGATGATTTTTAAGTGAGCGATTGCTCACTGCTCAGCTTAGATGGAACTATGATCGCAGCACCATTGAGAGTGTCCTGACATACGGCATTCTAGCTTGGTATGGGAGCAGCTCTGTAACGAACAAAAAAGCTCTACAGAGAATTATTAAAACTGCCCAGAACATCATTGGGCTCCAGCTACCCGCCCTGGATGACATCTTCACATCTCGGTGTTCTAGGAAGGTGCATACCATTCTCAAAGACTCTTCTTATCCTGCTTACAATCTCTTTGAACTGTTGCCTTCTGGCAGAAGATACAGAACAACTAGAACTCGGACCACACGTTTCCTGAATAGTTTTTATCCCAGAGCTATACTCACACTTAACAACGAACTAAAGGGTCACCATCAGTGAACTGTTGGACAATATTACTCGGTTTGTCATGTAGATGGTTGAGTGGTTCAGGGTGTGGAATTTGTAGTGGGTGGGACATTTTATTCTATTTTTTATTCTATTTTTAAATTTACCTATTCTGATTTTATGTATGGTGGGACTGGTCTCTGGGTGTCACACGACTTTCGTTGCCAATGACAATTCGTTGTTTTGACAATGACAATAAATTTATTATTATTATATGCATTTTCTAGTCCCGTGATGGCGAACCTATGGCACGTGTGAAGCCACGGATGGCAGGTGGAGCCATTATTATTATTATTTATTAGATTTGTATGCCGCCCCTCTCCGTAGACTCGGGGCGGCTCACAACACAGTAAAACAGTTCATAACAAATCTAATAATTTACAATTTAAAATATTTTTTAAAACCCCATTATTAAGCAGACATACATACACAAATTGTATAGGCCCGGGGGAGATATTTCAATTCCCCCATGCCTGACGACAAAGGTGGGTTTTGAGGAGTTTACGAAAGGCAAGGAGGGTAGGGGCAGTTTTAATCTCTGGGGGGAGCTGGTTCCAGAGAGTCGGGGCCGCCACAGAGAAGGCTCTTCCCCTGGGGCCCGCCAACCGACATTGTTTAGTTGACGGGACCTGGAGAAGGCCGACTCTGTGGGACCTAATCGATCGCTGAGATTCGTGCAGCAGAAGGCGGTTTCGGAGATATTCTGGTCCGATGACATGAAGGGCTTTATAGGTCATAACCAACACTTTGAATTGTGACTGGAAATTGATCGGCAACCAATGCAGACTGTGGAGTGTTGGTGTAACATGGGCATACCTTGGGAAGCCCATGACTGCTCTCGCAGCTGCATTCTGCACGATCTGAAATTTCTGAACACTTTTCAAAGGTAGCCCCATGTAGAGAGCATTACAGTAGTCGAACCTCAAGGTGATGAGGGCGTGAGTGACTGTGAGCAGTGACTCCTGGTCAGAATAGGGCCGCAAGTGGTGCACCAGGCGAACCTGGGCAAACGCCCCCCTCGCCACAGCTGAAAGATGTTTCTCTAATGTGAGCTGTAAATCGAGGAGGACGCCAAGTTGCGGACCCTCTCCAAGGGGGTCAATAATTCCCCCCCCCCCATATCGGAGGGCAGGCGAGACTTTGCCCTGTGTCAGGTCCAGCGTGCATGCCTGTGTTGGCCAGCTGATTTTCAGCCTTTGGAAAGGCCGTTTCTCCCTCCGGATGCTCCAGGGAAACTACCCTGAAGTCCCGGAAGCAAAACAATCTCCCAACAGACAAACCAGAAGTTGGAGAAAACGCACTCCCGGTTTGCCCATTGTGATGTTTTTTGCACTTTGGGGCTTCAGGAAGACACTGGAGAGTGGGCCCAGCACAATGGGCAAAATGGAAGTGTGTTTTCCAAACTTCTGGTTTGTCCATTGGGGGATTTTGTTTTCACCTACCAGGCTTCAGAAAGGCCTGTGAACATGTTCAGAGGGGCAGCACACGCGGGTTTGAGCATATGGGGGGGGGGGAGGAGGAAAGGAGTGTGGGCACGTGCATGTGTGCTATCACACCCACACCCACCCCTTTTGGCACTCGGACCAAAAAAGGCTAGCCATCCCTGTTCTAGTCCATTCTGGCAGGGTTTCTGAGCTGACTGCCTTGCAGCTAAGTTCGAGCCAAGCTGCATTCCGTAGCTTCAATTAATTCCACTTTGAAGTGTTTTCTGGTCTTCAAAGGGCACTTTGCTGAGATGCTGTTACGTGGGTTCAGAGCTGATTTTAAAGCAGTAGTACTCATTTTATTCCAGATCTCACCCAGCCGTGATCACAAAGGTTGTTTGCCACATCCCTTTTCCCTAAAGCTTCCCCTTACATACTGTCAAGGCGTAGCCAAACGTCTCATAGATCTATTAACACCAAGAACCCTTCCTTTTTGGGTATTCATGTCTTGACCACATTCTCCTGACTCTTGCATCTAACAGGGGGGGGTCTCCTCCTCCAGTGGAAAGCTGCGAAATTTTAATACCACACTGTGGGTGTGGCTTATTTTGTGGGTGTGGCTTGCCAGCCATGTGAGCAGGTGGGACTGGCTTGACGTTTATGTGACCGGGGATGGCTTAAAGGTCGTGTGATTGGCTTAAAGTGGCCAACTTGACATCACTTACGTCAAGGGTTTGGGTTAGGGTTAAGGTGCCTGGCCTCTCCTCGCCTCAAAGAGACACAGTTTCCCTCTCTATATACTATTACTGAACATCCAAAACATACTTTTAAATTCTATGTATATACGCCATATGTGTACATATACATATTACACACAGGCCCATAACTGGGGATGCTACAGTCTCTGGTGGTTCCTCAGTCTCCAATTCCCCTTTGATGTCACTCTCAGACTCAGATGGCAAGAACACTGGCCTACGATGCCAGTACTCCTCCATCTCAAATCTAAATAATAATAATAATTATTATTATTATTATTATCATCATCATCATCATCATCTCCTGGTCTTTGAAATCTGTGACCAGCTGAGCCGGACATGGACCATTCACAACAGATGCCAGGCTGCAAGAAAGTCCATCCTCAGATTGAGGAACAAGGAATCAGGGGGTCAGGGGTCTCCAATCTTGGCCACTTTAAGACTTGTGGACTTCAACTCCCAGAAAACCAACCCTGTAAAACTAATGGTAGAAGTGTAAAATTCCAGCTGAGATGAAAATTAAAACTCATTGTAAATCTAAAGCAAAACAAAAACTGTAAATCTAGAGCAAAATTAAAAGCGAAGCAAAACTAAGACTTAGACAGAAAAGCTGAAGCTGAGATTAAAACTGCAGCCAAAGGTAAAAGTCTCCCTTTGCCCGTGCAAACAGAGTGGGAGACCTTCCCCCAGTTCAACCTACCATGTTTTCCAGCTGCATCCTGTTGGCCACAGCAAGCTGTTGCAGGAGAGCTGTGTCCCTGAGTCCCCAAGCTGGATTCCTGGTGCACAGGGGGAGGGAGGAAAACAGAAGGGAAAGGGGAAGGAAGGGAGGGAGGGAGGGAGGAAAAAAGGAAAGAAAGAGAGTAAGGAAGGAAGGAGAAAAGGAAAGCGAGGAAGGGAGGAAAAAAGGAAAGAAAGAGAGAAAGAAAGGAAGGAAGGAGAAAAGGAAAGGAGGGAGGAAAAAAGGAAAGAGAGAAAGGAAGGAAGGAAAAAATGATAAGAGGAGGAGAAGAAAGGGAAGAAGGGAAGGAAAGGAAGGAAGGAAAGCAAGGGAGGGAGGAAAAAAGGAAAGAAAGAGAGGGAGGAAGGAAGGAAGGAAAAAGGGAAAGAAAGAGAGAAAGGAAGGAAGGAAGGAGAAAAGGAAAGGAAGGAAGGGAGGGAGGGAGGAAAAAAGGAAAGAGAAAGAAAGAAAAGAAGGAAGGAAAAAATGATAAGAGGAGGAGAAGAAAGGGGAGAAGACAGGAAGGAAAGGAAGGGAGGAAGGGAGGGAGGAAAAAAGGAAAGAGAGAAAGAAAGGAAGGAAAAAATGATAAGAGGAGGAGAAGAAGGGAAGGAAAGGAAGGAAATGGAAAGAGGAGGAGGAGAAAGAGAAGAAAGAAAATAAAGGAAAGAAAAGGGAATGGGGAAAGAAGGAAATGGAGCAAGGTGAGAAGAAGGAAAGGAAGGAAAGACGAGAGGGAGGGAAAGGAATGGAAAGAGGAAGAGGAGAAAGAGAAGAAGAAAGAAAGGAAAGGAAGAAAATGGAAAGAGGAGGAGAAAAGGGAGAAGAAGGGAAGGAGGAAGGAAGAGAGGGAGGGAAGAAAGGAAGAGAAATGGAAAGAGGAGGAGAAAAAGAAGAAAAGGAAGGAAGGAAGGAAGGAAGGAAGGAAGGAAAAAAGGGAGGGAGGGAGATCATTAGCCTTCCATTAAAAAACCAACTTTGCAACCTAAAAACAAGCTCTCCATCCTTTCTAATACCATACCGCCCCGAGTTCGCGGAGAGGGGCGGCATACAAATCTAAATAATAAATAAATAAATCTTTACTTTTTTTGCATCCCCCCCCGACTCCCCCCCCTTTCTACTCTTCCCACCAGACTCCCCTGGCCAAGCTTTGCGCTGCTCACCTCCGCCTCAAGCTGAGATCAAAATCCACGTTGCTCTGTGGAGTGATGGAGCCATTCACCGCATAGGGCTGTTGAGCACAGAAGCAAAACGTCAACAACAACAACACAATTTGTTAGATTAAAGTCATCCACCCTCCAGCAAAGTGGGGAGTTTCTCCCCTACTAAGAGCATCCAGGCCCTCCAGAGTCTAAAGAAAAATGAAGGAGCAAGGAATTCAATTTAAATTGATTACCGGCAGGATGCCTTGCCATTAATTAATCCTCCAAAACCAGGTTATTTCCCCAAAACTGGGTTATTTCTCCTTGTGTGGAACAGGAGGAGCTAATCTCCCTCTGCCTTTTTTTGTTTACTAAACTTACAGGATCCCCAAGCAAACACTTACTCCATAGGTGATCATCACGGCTTTGGGTTTGAGTAGTTTTCCAGCTCCCTGAAACAAGCCCTGGACCAACAAAAACCAGGAGAGAAAAAGAAGAGAAGCCATCAGTCCTGCAAGGAACATCTACTAGGGTCACAAAACCGATTCGACATTGTTCAAAGCAAAACACTTCACGTAGGCCAGTGGTTCTCAACCTTTCTAATGCTGCGACCCCTTAATACAGTTCCTCATGCTGTGGTGGCCCCCAATCCTAAGTCTAGCGCCAATTCTCCCAACAGAGCTTTAAGCGGATTGGCAGGAAGGTCAGAGGGACACCCCCACTGCAAACGCCTGATTGGTCGGATTGTAAAAATATGTTCCAAGGCGCCAGAATAGAAGCTTTAGTTCCTCACACCAGGGGAAATTTGTCTTTTCCTGTGGTCTTTCCTAGGCGACCCCTGTGAAATGGTCATTCAATGCCCCAAAGGGGTCCCAACCTCCAGGTTGAGAACTACTGATATAGGCAGTCCTTGACTTATTACCACATTTGGGACCGGGACTTGGAAGTTGTTGCACTCAATTTTAAAATCTTTTTTTGTGATGGTCATTATTTATTCATTCATTCATTCATTCATTCATTCATTCATTCATTCATTCATTCATTCATTCATTTAGTCATTTATTGGATTTGTATGCTGCCCCTCTCCGTAGACTCGGGGTGGCTAACAACAATGATAAAAACAGCATGTAACAATCCAATACTAAAATAACTACAAAAACCCTTATTATAGAAACCAAACATACATACAGACATACCATGCGTAAATAGTAAAGGCCTAGGGGGAAAGAGTATCTCAATTCCCCCATGCCTGACGGCAGAGGTGGGTTTTAAGAAGTTTACGGAAGGCAAGGAGGGTGGGGGCAATTCTAATCTCTGGGGAGAGTTGGTTCCAAAAGGCCGGAGCTGCCACAGAGAAGGCTCTTCCCCTGGGTCCCGCCAAATGACATTGTTTAGTTGACGGGACCTGGAGAAGGTCCACTCTGTGGGACCTAACTGGTTGCTGGGATTCGTGCGGCAGAAGACGGTCCTGGAGATATTCTGGTCCAATGCCATGAAGGGCTTTATAGGTCATAACCAACACTTTGAATTGTGACCGGAAACTGATCGGCAACCAATGCATTAACTTTGACTTTGCCTCCTTCCTTAGAGCAGAGAACTGAGGCAAGGTCACCCATCCTAAGCCTAAGGCGGCACTAGAACTCACATTCTCTTAGTGATTGGCCCAAAGTCACCCAGCCTTCTTGTATGCCTAAGGCGGGACTATAAGTCATTGTCTCCTGGCAATTTGGCCCAAAGTTATGAGAATTCAGTCTCCTAGTGATTGGCCCAAATCACACATCTGATTTTCATGCCTAAAGTGGGACTAGAACTCACTGTCTCCTAGGGATTGGCCCAAAGTCACCCAGCAAAAGTATGCAACCATGTAAATTATAGTTGTTGACTATAAACAAAATTTATCTGCCTTGGAATGGCCCCTGCGTGGGGCCAAGAAGCAAAAGGAAACGAAAGGTATATGCATGTATAGGTATATGCATGTATATGTATGCGTGTATATATATACAGTGATCCCTCGATTATCGCGAGGGTTACGTTCCAAGACCTCTCGCGATAATCGATTTTACGCAGTATAGTGGTGCGGAAGTAAAAACACCATCTGCGCATGCGCGCCCTTTTTCCACGGCCGCGCATGCGCAGATGGTGGAGCCGGGGAGCGATGAAAGTGCGGAAGCCGACAAAGATTGCTTTGAATGTCGGCTGCCCCCGCCCCCCCAGTGCGTCCGGCGCCCTCGCCGCTATCACCCGCCCGCCGCTCGCCGCTCGCCCCACCCCTCACCGGCTTTCGGACACGGGTCCTCCTGCAGCAGCGCTGCCGAGCAGATCAGCTGCTGGGCGGCCGAAGAAACCTTCCCTAGGTCTTCCCCGCCGCCCACACAAGGGGGAACCCCCGATCTTCGGCTCCTCGCTGCTGCCCGCCCGCCACCCCGCCCGCCCGCCCGCCGCTCGAGAGCAAGAGGGAGAGAGATAGAGAAAGAGAGAGAAGGAAAGAAAGAGATGAGAGAGGGAGGAAGAGAGTGTGAGAGAGGAAGAAGCAAGATAGAGAAAGAGAGAGAGAAAGAAAGATGAGAAAGGAAGGAAGAGAGTGACGTCATCGGGTGGGAAAAACCGCGGTATAGCAAAAAAAAGTGGAGTATTTTTTAATTTTTTTTGAAAAACCGTGGTATAGCGTTTCGCGATAATCGAGATCGCGAAAATCGAGGGATCACTGTATGTATATATATATATGTCACATGTTTTTTTGCTGAATTTGAAAATTAAAGGAGACTAGGATAGATCTATTTCGGCCTTATTTTGGCCTCATCAGCTAGCCATACCCACTAGGACTTGAACCTGCAACCTTTGCCTTGTAAGGCAGAGAATTATCCTCTAGGCTACAGTATCCAATCCCTTCAGCTCTGCACCAGGGAAGGGTTACATATTTTTGTGTCGAATCACCCTGGTGTATTGAAGGAACATCACAGCTCCTTATTTGCCTCTCGGCCCAACCCAGGGCCATTTCCAAGGCAGTTAATTTTTATTGATAGCCGACAATTCTATCTATATGTGTCACATGTTTTTTGCTGAATTTGAAAATTAAGGGAGACTAGGATAGATCTATTTGGGCCTTATTTTGGCCTCATCAGCTAGCCATACCCACTGGGACTTGAACCTGCAACCTTTGCCTTGTAAGGCAGAGAATTACCCTCTAGGCTACAGTATCCAATCCCTTCAGCTCTGCACCAGGGAAAGGTTACATATTTTTGTGTCGAATCACCCTGGTGTATTGAAGGAACATCACAGCTCCTTATTTGCCTCTATTTATATATACTGCTCAAAAAAATAAAGGGAAAACTTAAATAACACACCCTAGATCTGAATGAATGAAATATTCTCATTGAATACTTTGTTCTGTACAAAGCAGGTCAGTGAAGTGAGTTTTGCCACATCCTACAACCTCTCTTGCCACAATTATTCAATTGATTGCTGCAGTTGTTAAATTATACTGCTCAAAAAAAATAAAGGGGACACTCAAATAACACATCCTAGATCTGAATGAATGAAATATTCTCATTGAATACTTTGTTCTGTACGAAGTTGAATATGCACAACAGCATGTGAAACTGATTGTCCATCAGTGTTTGCTTCCTAAGTGGACAGTGTGATTTCACAGAAGTTTGATTTACTTGGAGTTATATTGTGTCGTTTAAGTATTCCCTTTATTTTTTTGAGCAGTATATGTGTATATATATAGAGAGATACATAATTATTTTTTAAGTATACTGTACATCCATATTATGTGTAATTTACCACAATGTTTGTATTCTTTATCATATTTAAACAATCCTTTTATATTATTAAAACATACAATTTTTTAAAATGCCCAATATCTATGAACCTTTAATCTCTCTATTTTTTAAAAATTTATATATACTGTATATTTATTAGATTTGTATGCCGCCCCTCTCCGAAGACTCTTCCAACTTACAATCAAGCTACCTTAATATTTAGACAGCAATTCTTTCTATCCATCATCTCTTGCTCTCTTTAGTGTTTTAATTCTTATCCGTTTTTTACTCGTTTCCCACACTCCTCATCTTTATCTCTATCTTCCTCTGAGCAATCTTTGAAAGTCAATTCTCCCCACCTCGGTGCACTTCATTTCTGAGATGTGAATCATGTTGATGCTGACGATGAGATCCAAAGAATCTGGACACAGACCTCCCCACGTCTCCCAGCTCCGAGAGGCGTCCAAGTAGATGGGCGGCTTGACATTTGAGAGGTGGAGTGTTTTGATAAACTCCGAGATGCTGCGAAGAGAGAAAGGAAGGAAAAATCTGTTGACCACCATAGAATAGAACAACAGAGTTGGACGGGACCTTGGAGGTCTTCTAGTCCAACCCCCCACTTAGGCAGGAGGCCCTACACCACTTCAGGCAAATGGCTATCTAATCACTTCCAGTGTTGGAGCATTCACAACTTCTGGAGACAATGAATTGTTCTCACTGTCAGGAAATTTCCTTTCTTCCCTGACAGTGAGAACAATTAATCAGTGATACAACTTGTAAAGGTTCCAACACTGGAAGTTTTTAAGAAGAGATTGAATAACTATTTGTCTGAAGTAGTGTAGGGTTTCCTGCCTAAGCAGGGGATTGGACTATAGAAGGCTCTTCCCCTAGGTCCCGCCATGCAACATTGTCTAGTTGACGGAAACCGGAGAAGGCCGACTCTGTGGGACCACACCGGTCGCTGGGACTCATGGGGCATGTTGTTATTGTTGTTATTGTTGTTTATTATTATTAACAATGTCGACAAAACAGTGTCGTTTGGCGGGACCCAGGGGAAGAGCCTTCTCTGTGGCGGCCCCGGTGCTCTGGAATTAGCTCTCCCCGGAGATTAGGACTGCCCCCACTCTCCTTGCCTTCCGCAAACTCTTAAAAACCCATCTATGTCGCCAGGCATGGGGAAATTGATTCCCCCGGCCGTCCCGTTTTATGCATGGTTTGTTGAGTTGTGTGATTGTTTTTAATAAGGATTTCTTAATATGTTCAGTTTTAATAATGGATTTGTAGACTGTGTTGTTTGTTGGAAGCCGCTCCAAGTAGGGCGGCATACAAATCTCATACATACATACATACAAAATAAATAAATAAATAAAACCACAGCAAACGAGATCACTATGCTGGATTTCGTATTTCATCACCAGTCGGGTGCTTCCCCACCACCTAGGACTGCGCGATGTAGCGGCGAATTATGTGTGCCAATCCCAGTAAAGCGGCCTTTTGCAATTGACAGATGGACATCCTGTCAATTCCGATGGTTTTCAAAGGTCCAGTGTGCCAAGGACCACTGGGACCACATTCACTGGCTTATACCAGAGTAATTGCAGATTATTATTACTATTATTACTATTATTATTACTACTACTACTACTGTTGTTTGATATTATTATTATTATTATTATTAATAATAATAATAATAAATGGGAGAGCCCCCCCCCCCAACCAGGGTGGAAAAAAGGGGAAGGGAAGCAGCGAGAGGCTTCTTCCACCCTCCCACCCAGTCCTCCCTTCCTACCTGGCCAGGGCTTGGGGATCCACGTCGGAAGGCTGCCACTCCAGGTTGGGCAGGGCTTGGGCGAAGTGCGCCGCGTGCACCCCGTAGCCCGAGGCCACCTCCAGTGCCTGGACGCCCGGCCGGCTCCCCACGTAGGCGCGCAGGACGGCCAGGATGGGCTCCTTGTTGCGATCCGCCGCCGAGCCGAAGCCTCGCTGCATGGCTGCCCGGAGAAGCCGGGCGGGGGCGCTTGGCTTGGCTTGCCCTATTCTCACCCACGCACCCCCTTCGGCTTGGATTGGCTCGGGCTCTGGCCGCAGGATCGGGCGCAGGAGTCGCGCAGGAGGAAGGCTGAAGCAGCAGCCGTCGCCACCAGCCACTAGCAGCCCCTTTACCCACCTTCCCTTTGCAACGGACTGGAATGCCAAGCAGGAAAGACTACATTGCCCACAAGGCAATGGGGGCGAGGGCTGTTCCTGGTTCTTATTGGCCGGATCTGTGAGGGGGCGTGTCCTGCCTTTGAACTTCCGGGCGGGGGGGAGTGGAAGAAATGCCAAAAAACAAACGAACAACCCATTGCGCCCTCATCTTATGCCAGGGGTCTGCAACCTGAGGCACTTTTAAGACTTCTGGACTTCAACTCCCAGAATTCCTCAGCCAGCAAAGTTTGTAGATTTTGTAGCAAAGCTGGTTGAGGAATTCTGGGAGTTGAAGTCCAGAGGTATTCAAGTGGTCCAGGTTGGAAATCCCTGGATCTACGCTGAGGACTTTCTTTTCTTTCTTTTCTTTCTTTCTTTCTTTCTTTCTTTCCTCCCCCCTACTTCCTTCTTTCTTTCCTTCCTCCTCTCCTCCTTCCTTCCATTCTTCTTTCTTTCCTCCCTCCCTCCCTTCCTAGCATTTATATGCCGCCCAATTCCAAATGGACTCTGGACTTTACCAATGCTTCTGAAAAAAATCCCCAGTGCTGTGCCAGGCTGCAGTAATGGGAGCACGGGATTCAGAAGCCAAGGCGCTAGTCCTCGGGAGGCTTTTGGCATTTCTATTTTTATTTTTTTTTGTACGCAGAGGGGGGCTTGTCCAAACCGAAGCGCTCTCGAAAGTCTGCAGGAGAGCCTTTTTTTTCTTGCAAAAAACTTTTTAAAAAAAATAGAGGTGTGTCGCGGAACCCAAAGGAAAACGGCATTTATTTCTTTTATGTACACCGAGAGCCTATGCACCGGAGACAATTTTTTTGTGTGTCCAATCACACTTGGCCAATAAAGGAGTCTATTCTATTATTTGCACGTTTTTACAAGGGAAGAGCACCCACCCACCCACCCACCCCGAGGAAGGGGAACGCGTGGGAAGGCTGAAAGGAAGCGGTGCATCGCGCTTGTGCAAAGAAGGAAGATTTTTGCAAAACATTTTGCAAATGTTTTGCACCCAAAAAAAAAAAAAAGTTTGTGCGCCGCCCGGGAATCGAACCCGGGTCGCAAGAATGGGAATCTTGCATGATACCACTACACCAGCGGCGCGGTTGGGAAACTGAGCTTGTTTCAAACGCTTTTGAAATGCGCGGGTGACCTTTCCTCCCCCTCGTGCAATGATTGAACAGAAACCAGCCGAGCAGCCTGCAAAAAATCAGGGACGAAACTCTTGCAAAGCTTCCAACGACGTAAGGCTGACGCTGCATTTTGCATCCCCGGCTTCTTGAAGAGGAGGGAAGTCTCTCGCGGACAGTTGGGAGCAGAATTGTCTCTACTCTTTGTAGACACAGACTGCTTGTCTGAAATAGTATCGGTTCTCCTGCTTGAGCAGGGGGCTGGACTAGATACAGTGTTTTTCAACCAGTGTGCCGTGGCACACTAGTGACTAGTGTGCCGCGAGACATGGTCAGGTGTGCCGCGAAGCTCAGCAAGAGAGAGAAAGAGAGAGAAAAAGAAAGCAAGAGAGAGAGAGTGAGAAAGAGAGATAGAGAGAGAAAGCAAGAAAGAAAGAGAGAGAAAGAAAGAGAAAGAGAGGCAGAGAAGGAGGGAGAGATAGAAAGAGAGCAAAAGAGGAAGGAAGGAAGGAAGGAAGAGGGATGGACAGAGAGGGGAAGGAAGGAAGAGAGAAAAAGAGGGAGAGAAATAGAGCGAAAGGGAGGAAGAGATATGTATATATAATTTTTTCATCCAAACTTTTTTTAGACCCCCCCACCCCCACCCCCCGCTCAATGTGCCCCATAATTTTGTATACAGTATGTAAAAAATGTGCCGCAGCTCAAAAAAGGTTGAAAATCACTGGACTAGAAGACCTCCAAGGTCCCTTCCAGCTTCTCTTCTCTTTATTCTAATTCTGCATCCTATCCTATTCTCATTCCATTCCTCCTATTCTCTTTATTCTCATTTTTATTCTGCATCCTATTCTATTCTCATTCCATTATTCTCTTCTCTTCTCTTTATTCTAATTCTGCATCCTATCCTATTCTCATTCCATTCCTCCTCTTTTCTTCTCTTTATTCTTATTCTGCATCCTATCCTATCCTATTCTCATTCCATTCCTCCTATTCTCTTTATTCTCATTTTTATTCTGCATCCTATTCTATTCTCATTCCATTATTCTCTTCTCTTCTTCTCCTCTACTCTTCCCTCCTCTCCTCTTTATTCTTATTCTGCATCCTATCATATCCTATTCTCATTCCATTCCTCCTATTCTCTTCTCTTTATTCTCATTCATATTCTGCATCCTATTCTATTCTCATTCCATTATTCTCTTCCCTTCCCTCCTCTCTTCTCTTTATTCTTATTCTGTATCGTATCCTATTCTCATTCCATTATTCTCTTCTCAAAAAGAGGGCGGGGAAAATATTTACTGACCCCTCACATCCTGGACACAAATTGTTTCAACTCCTACCCTCAAAACGTCGCTACAGAGCCCTGCACACCAAGACAACTAGACACAAGAACAGTTTTTTCCCGAACGCCATCACTCTACTAAACAAATAATTCCCTCAACACTGTCAGACTTTCTACTAAATCTGCACTTCCATTCTACTAGTTTTTCTCATCATTCCTATCACCCATTTCCTCCCATGTTGACTGTATGACTGTAACTTAGTTTAGTTTAGTTTAGTTTAGTTTTACGTATTGGATTTATATGCCGCCCCTCTCCGAAAACTCGGGGCGGCTAACAACAATCATGAAAATATACAATAAAATCCAATACTAAAAGCAAATTAAAACCCCTTAATATATAAAAACCAAACATACATACAAACATACCATGTATACAATTGTAACGGCCTAGGGGGAGAAAAAAGTCTTAATTCCCCCATGCCTGGCGGCAGAGGTGGGTTTTAAGTAGCTTACGAAAGGCAAGGAGGGTGGGGGCAATTCTAATCTCTGGCGGGAGTTGGTTCCAGAGGGCCGGGGCCGCCACAGAGAAGGCTCTTCTCCTTGTTGCTTATATCCTAAGATTTTTATTAATATTGCTTCTTCATTGCTTATTTGACCCCTGTGACAATCATTCAGTGTTGTACCACATGATTCTTGACAAATGTATATTTTATTTTATGTACGCTGAGAGCATATGCACCAAGGCAAATTCCTTGTCTGTCCAATCACACTTGGCCAATAAAAATTCTATTCTATTCTCATTCCATTCCATTCCTCTCCTCTTCATTCTTATTCTGCATCCTATCCTATTCTCATTCCATTCCTCTCTTCTCTATTCTTCTCTTCATTCTTATTCTGCATCCCACCCTAGCCCATGCTATCCTTTATTGCAGTGGCTAAGCATGCTGGCTGGGGATAGGGAACCCTTGCTCTTCCATTCCCAACTGCTGTTGTAAAGTCAAGGCCTCTCTGTAACATTTTTTTTAAAAATGTGGTTGCTGTGATCTCTTTGGGATTCCGCCTCCCTTGCTGGCAAAGCCGAAGGAAGAGGCACAGACGTGAGCAGAGCCTGTGTCCATTCGCCTGCGATAATCTTCCAGCACATTCTTCTCACCTATGACCCAGACATTAAATCCATTTGTAGGTCAATCCTCAACATAAGCAAGATGGGTTTGCAGCAGGGCATGGACTTTGCACACCCGGAAGGTGGATTTTAAGGATGAAAGACTGCAGAGCTCTCCCAGGGAAACAGTGTCAAACACCTATCCTTTTATTTGTTGGTTTGTTTGCTGTTAAGGTACAGGCTCTTGAGTTGTGGCTGTGCTACGAGTTTGGAATGGTTTTACAATGTTTCTGTGGCACTTTCGTGTGTTTATCGACCTAGTAACTCTTTCCACATTTTAAAGCTAAGTTGGTTCATATTTGTTTTTTATTATTGGATTGTACATGTTGTGTTTATTATTGTTGTTAGCCGCCCCGAGTCTGCGGAGAGGGGCGGCATACAAATCCAATAAATAATAATAATTATTATTATTATTATTGTTGTTGTTGTTGTTATTGTTATTATTCCCCACAGTAAATACAGGAGTGAAATCAAATCCCTAAAGTATTATTGCTTAGAAACTGGATGTGCAAAGGTATTAATCATTAAGCACAGCTTCCTTCCTTCCTTCCTTCCTTCCTTCCTTCCCTTCTTTCTTCTCCCCACCTCCCTTTTCTTTTTCTTCCTTCCTCCCTCTCTTCCCTTTCCCTTCCTTCCCTTTTATTCTTTTCTTTCTTTTTCTTTCCTTTCTTCCTCCCTTTATCCCCCATCCCTTTTTCTTTTCCTCCTCCTCCTTCCCTCCCTTTTGTTTCTTCCTTTCCCCTTCTTTCATTCCTTTCTTTTCTTCCTTCCTTTCTCCCTCCTTTTCTCTTTACCTACCCTCCTTCCTTCCTTTCTTCCTCCCTCCTTCCATTCCTTCTTTCCCTCTCCTTCCTTCCTTCCTTTTTCTCTTTCCTGCTTTTCTCAATGGTTTTTTTAAATTATTAAACGTTTTACAACAAAAATAAAAACCCAGAAAGTACAATTTCTGTGTTTTTATTTTTGTTGTAAAATCTTTAATAATTTAAAAAAAAACATTGACTACTTTGGTTTTCAAAAGAAAGCATGAGGAAAAAAGGGTCTTGTCTTGGTCTACAGTTAGATGAAAGATCGGCGATTGAAAAATTTAAAGTTCCTTTGTATCTAATATCAGCTTCTGTAAAATGAAGAAAACAGCTGCTTGGCTAGAGTAGTGTTTCCCAATCTTGGCAACTTGGAGATATCTGGACTTCAACTCCCAGAATTCCCCAGCCAGCATTCGCTGGCTGGGGAATTCTGGGAGTTAAGTCCAAATATCTTCAAGTTGGCAAGGTTGGGAAACCCTGGGCTAGAGAGCCAGGAGAAAAAACTTAAACTTTCCATACAATTTTTTTTTAAAAAATATTATTTAATTTTTTTAATCCCACCTTTATTATTTGTATAAACTTATCTTTATTTTTATATTTACTTTATGATTATTTTTTTATAAAAGGCAGAGCATACCCAATGCACCACGTTCCAATTTTTCTCCACAGAAACAACCCCCTATGGAGGTTGGACTGAGCTGAGGGAAAAAAATAGGCCTCAAATCACCCAGCTGGTTTTCATTGCCAAAGGCGGGGACTAGAATTCACCATTCTGCTTTCTAGGCCCAAGCCTTCACCATTACCTCATGCTGCCTTTCTAAGAACTCTCTCACTTCTTCTTTTGTAATTTCTCTGCCACTGAAGAGGTAGAACCAGCTAGAAGTAAATATATTGTAGCTTTCCTGTCGACTTTGCTCGCCACCAGTTGCCAAAGGTCCGAATTTTGATCAAGGGACCATGGAGATTGCTACAACCATCTTAAGTGTGAAAGACAAGTTGTAAATTAACTGAAATCCTGAACGGTCTTTAAACCTGAGGGCTTAAAAAAAAAATTCATTTATTTTTTAAATTTCACCTTCACAAATACAAATTTACATGTTATATACCCTCCGATATTACAGAAAAACATATAGAGGTACAGTATATATTTTCCTCAATTCCTCAGAGAGGGGCGGCATACAAATCTAATAAATTATTATTATTATTATTATTATTATTATTATTATTATTATTTGTTATTATTATTATTGATTAATAATAATAATAATAATAATAATAATAATAATAATAATAATAATAGTTCAAGCATCCTAACCTTCTGCTGCACATTCGAATCCCAGCTACCGGTTAGGTCCCACAGAGTGGGTCTTCTCCAGGTCCCGTCAACTAAACAATGTCGTTTGGTGGGACCCAGGGGAAGAGCCTTCTCTGTGGCGGTCCCGGCCCTCTGGAACCAACTCCCCCCAGAGATTAGAATTGCCCCCACCCTCCTTGCCTTTCGTAAGCTGCTTAAAACCCACCTCTTCTGCCAGGCATGGGGGAATTGAGATACTCTTTCCCCCTAGGCCTTTACAATTTTATGCATGGTATGTGTGTATGTATGTTTGGTTTTTATAATAATGGATTTTTAACTGTTTTTAGTATTGGATTATTATTATATGCTGTTTTATTACTGTTGTTAGCCGCCCCGAGTCTGCGGAGAAATCCAATAAATAAACAAACAAACAAACAAACAAACAAATAAATAAATAGTTCATATTGTTTATAACATTTCAATCCTAAAAATTAAAAAAGCAGATCTTTTGAATTAGGTATACAATATAACACCCAATTAAAAAAAACCTCCAGTAAAAAAATAACTCTTTTTGTCTTCTGAGTTTTCTATAGAATTAATTCAACAATTTAGCTCCTTTAATTAGTCACTATATATGTCTTATTTACCCAAAATAGTTATTTTTCTTTTCTTAGACCTGCTGCTTCCTCCCCTTCTTGAATCACTTCCTCAATATCTATTTTTCTTTTCTCTTTTAATGTAACCCAAAACCTCTAAAAAAGCTTAGTCATACATATTATCTTAAATTCATGTTCATTATTAATATCAAGGTTTCTTAACAAACAGGATTTCATTATGTTATTTTAAGAACAATTGGTTAATTCAAGCTTCCCTATAGTAAACATTCAGATTTTCCATTTAGACATGCTCATAAGTTAAGATCATTTTCATCTCAATAAATGGCTGGAGAATTCTGGGAGTTGAAGTCCACATGTCTTAAAGTTGCCAAGTTTGGGGACCCCTGCTCTAAACCAATCAAGGATTACATGTACAAGAAAAACCAATCAAGGATTACATGTACAAGATAGTCCTTGATTTACAACAGTTCATTTAGTGATCATTTGAAGTTACAACGGCATGGATAAAAATCAATTTATGGCCATTTTACGCACTTAGCTGTCCCTTGGTCACTTGATGCTTGACAACTGGTTCCTCTTTTTTTTAGGTATAATTTTTTAAATTTTCTTCACCATAAAATAAAACAATATACTGTATAGTTATAAACACAACAACAATGCTTAAAATCAATCATATATAAACTTTTCTTTTCTTATTACTCAGTCAATGGAGGCTCTTATCTCTCCTCATCTAGAAATTTGTATTAATTATACAACATTGCCAATTCTTTAAAATCTAAATAAACATTCTTCCTCTCCATCTTACTATAAAGAGTTACATTACATCAATGCAAACAATAATAAAATCTCTTTTATCTAAATTTTAATATTGTATCTTATAGCTAATAAAATATTCTATATATATACAGTATATATCGTTAATTAAAAAAACTATTCATAATATATCACCTACTTCATAAAATAATGTTCTATGTTTATTTATTTTATTTTATTTATTTATTCAATTTTTATGCCGCCCTTCTCCTTAGACTCAGGGCGGCTTACGACATGTTAGCAATAGCTCTTTTTAACAGAGCCAGCATATTGCCCCCACAATCCGGGTCCTCATTTTACCCACCTCGGAAGGATGGAAGGCTGAGTTTAAAGTCTAAACAATAAGTAAATGTTGTGTTATACCATTATATAGTGCTACCACCATTTCACATCTTCGCCATCTGGCTTCCAAAATTTAAATCCAATTCTCATGTTTCAATTCTTCCAAAAATTAACCAATTACTAATACATACGTATCTCTTAGTTTTCTACCTGGTGCCTCTTTATGACAGTTGTGGACGGTGTCCCAAGGTCACGTAATTCTTTTGCAAGCTTAGAAACATAGAAATATAGAACCCCTGCTCCTGCACTAGAGGGCACACAACAGTGGTGGGATTATTGTTTTTTTTACTACCAATTCTTTGGGCATGACTTGATGGGCATAGGTGTTCCCCACTCCAGGGGAAGGATACTATAAAATTTCCATTCCCACCCCACTCCAGGGGAAGGATACTGCAAAATTTCCATTCCCACCCCACTACAGGGGAAGGATAGTGCAAAATCTCCATTCCCTCTCCACTCCAGGGAAAGGATACTGCAAAATTTCCATTCCCTCCCCACTCCAGGGGAAGGATACTGCAAAATTTCCATTCCCACCCCACTCCAGGGGAAGGATACTGCAAAATTTCCATTCCCTCCCCACTCCAGGGGAAGGATACTGCAAAATTTCCATTCCCACCCCACTCCAGGGGAAGGATACTGCAAAATTTCCATTCCCACCCCACTCCAGGGGAAGGATAGTGCAAAATCTCCATTCCCTCCCCACTCCAGGGAAAGGATTCTGCAAAATTTCCATTCCCTCCCCACTCCAGGGGAAGGATACTGCAAAATTTCCATTCCCTCCCCACTCCAGGGGAAGGATACTGCAAAATTTCCATTCCCTCCCCACTCCAGGGGAAGGATACTGCAAAATTTCCATTCCCACCCCGCTCCAGGGGAAGGATACTGCAAAATTTCCATTCCCACCCCACTCCAGGGGAAGGATACTGCAAAATCTCCATTCCCTCCCCACTCCAGGGGAAGGGTACTGCAAAATCTCCATTCCCTCCCCACTCCAGGGGAAGGATACTGCAAAATTTCCATTCCCTCCCCACTCCAGGGGAAGGATACTGCAAAATCTCCATTCCCACCCCACTCCAGGGGAAGGATACTGCAAAATTTCCATTCCCTCCCAATTCCAGGGGAAGGATACTGCAAAATCCCCATTCCCTCCAGATCACCTGGCACCCAGGAGGCACAGATGGGAGGCAGGGCCAATCAGAAGTGGTATTTACCGGTTCTCCAACCCACTGAAAATTTCCACTACTGGTGCTCCAGAACTGGTCAGAACCTGTTGAAACCCACATCTGGTACACATCCCCCAAAAGTCACCCCTCCCTCCACCTCTCCCTATCCTATTGAATTCATGGAGCTGGGTGAATTGGATAGGACACTCTTTCAAGGTCACCTGTAACTTTGGGTCTCTTTGGAGAACAGAAATGCGGCAGGTGAGTCATTTGTAGCCCACTGAAGGCCCACACCTGATTTCTGTTCTTGGTCTCTTTTTTTATACCTTACCTGGAGCATTGATAGCAAACAGCAGCTAAACCCCCAATACATTTCCAGAGCTTCATGATTAAGGTTTATTCCATTCCATTCCAACTTTGGCTGGAAAAATCAGGAATTGCTGGTCTTTGATTTGCAGCTATTCATTTAATGACAATTCAGATTTAAATGAATACTTCAGCTTCAACCACAACAATACATGAGCACACAGTAGATTCAAAGTCAAATGATTTCAGAAACAGAGTAATCAATACCTGGAATTCACTACGCGATTCTGTGGTTTCTTCCCCAAACCCCAAAAGCTTTCACCTTAGACTGTCTACAGTCAACCTCTCCCCATTCCTAAAAGGTCTGTAAGGGGCGTGCATAAGCGCACCAGTGTGCCTACGGTCCCTGTCCCAATGTCCTCATTTATCAGTACTTACTTTGTTTATGTTTATACCTATACCTGCTATCTTTAAGATTTGTATCCTTAAGATTTTTATTAATATTGAGTAGTAGTAGATGTTTGGAACAAACTTCCAGCAGACTCTGGTTGGTAAATCCATAGTAACTGAATTTAAACATGCCTGGGATAAACGTATATCCATCCTAAGATAAAATACAGGAGATAGTATAAGGGCAGACTGGATGAACCAGGAGGTCTTTTTCTGCTGTCAATCTTCTATGTTTCTATGTTTCCTGATTGCTTATTTGACCCCTATGACAATCATTAAGTGTTGTACCTCATGATTCTTGACAAATGCATATTTTATTTTATGTACGTTGAGAGCATATGCACCAAGACAAATTCCTTGTGTGTCCAATCACACTTGGCCAATAAAATTCTATTCTATTCTATTCTATTCTATTAAGTGTACCTCATGATTCTTGACCAATGTATCCTTTTTTTATGTACACCGAGAGCATCTGCACCAAAGACAAATTCTTTGTGTGTCCAATCACACTTGGCCAATAAAGAATTCTATTCTATTCTATATTCTATTCTGTTCTCTATTCTATCTTGTAGATGTTTGTCAAACAAAGAAATAAACAAACAAATTAATAAAATAAACATTAAATTTATTTCTGAAACTCTGCACTTTTGATATTGCCCAAGGGTGCTTATCAATAAAACGATGCAGGGAGCTGCATAGAATTCAGCGACCAACTCGTCTGAATGAAACCCAGGATCTGGAGGAGACGGGTGAGTTTGCACGTGTCAAGTTAGATGTCAAGCGGGACACAACCCAGGTTTTGATCATCGCCATTGCATAGGTGGTGGTGAAAGGGAGCAAATTGACCCCAAAGTGAACCCCAATCTAGGCGCATTTTCCTCCTTGCAAGGTTGACGCGGTGGAGGGGGGGACTTGCAACGGGCTGCACCTTCCCCCTCTCTCGTGCGCGATTTGCCCGGGCTCGGCGGGCGCACGTGAGAACGTCCCGGGAACCGATCCAGGCCAAACCTCCTGTCCGACCCTCCCTTGCGCAACGGGAGCCCGGAATCCCGGCCAAATGCGCCGCGGCGCCTTTAAAGCGCAAGCCACGAGGGTGGGCGTGCTGGAGGCAGCTCCGGCTGGCTGGGGCGGCCTTAAAGGGGACTCGCGCCTTGGCCGGCCAAGTTGAAGCCCGGGCGGGCGGGGAGAGTGTCCAGCTTGCATCTCCCTCGGGTCCTGCAAGCGATCGCGGGGGGACTGTGACCGAGAGGCGGGCCGTCCCTCCCCAGCGGGAGGAGCCTCTTTCGAACCCGGCTCCCGGGAAATGCCCAGCCACCAGCTGGATGCCCTTGCTTAGGATCGGGAAGGCTCGGAGTGCGCACGTCCGACGCCCGGCCAACCGATGATGTACACCATCACCAAGGGCCCGAGCAAGCTAGCCACGCAGAGGCGGACAGGTAAAAGGCGCGGGGACCCCGTGGAGTTCCACCCTTCCCTCCCCTCCTACGACAATGCCCATCTTCCCCAGCCAGCGGGGGACAGGCGATCCCTCCCACCACCCTGGGGAAACACTCTGCCTTCTCCTCTTTGCTCCTTCTGCCAACAGGCGCCCTCCCCCCTCCCCTCCTGAATTGCGCAGCCTCTCCGCGGGCTGTCAAGTGTCGGGCCGTTCCGCAGGATCGCGCTTCTCTCGCCCCCCCGCAGGTCCCACGCAGCAGGTGGAGAGCAAACTGGCCGATTTGAAATGCCGGCAGCGACAGCAACAACAGCAGCAGCTGCTGCAACCGGTGGAGCTCAGCTCGTGGGCCCTGTCGAGGTAAAGAAAAAGGGGTTCGCGCCCGGGTGGGGGCCGGCAGAGGCAGAGCGCGGCGGCGAGAAGGACGTTCCCCGGCGGCTGGGTGACCTTGCCCGCGGCTTGTCCGAGGCTGCCTCCGTCGCCTGCAAACTCCCCAGGGCCCGGAACGGGGGGGGGGGGCCCACCGGTGGAGCAAAGAGGGTCGCCCCTCCACGGCCCGGGCGGGGGTCTCGGGCAGAAGGGCTGTCCGTCTCCCCGGAAGGGAAGTGGAGGTGACCTTGTGGCTAGCCTGCCTGCTGCTGTCCTTGTGGCCACATGGCTCCCAAGGGGGGGGGGGAGGGACGAGGGGGAGGGGGCAAGAAGGAGAAGGGGGGCTTGCCCTCCCCCCCATCCTGCCCTCCGGTGTCGCCCCCTCCCCTCCACGTGGGCTTGCAAGGACATCCCCGGCTGGGGGAAGCACGTGCTCGCCTGGAGGGAGGGGAATCTCCTTTGGTGGTGGGGGGAGGAGAGGGGGAGTGGGCAGGTGACGTCAGAGGACGTCACGAGAAGGGGGCGGGTGCCCGGGAGGCAGCCTTTGCCCTAGCCTAGAGAAGACCGAGGCAGAGGAAAAGGGGGGGGGGGTTGGAAGGGGGGGTGGCAGGAATAGGAAGGAGGTAGGGCGATGTCTGCCTTCCTTGGGTTGGGGAGGAGGAGTTTACAGATAACAGATTAACAGAGTTGGAAGGGACCTGGCAGATCATCTAGTCCACCCCCCTGACTACGCAGGAGACTCCTATATCTAATGTAATAATAATAATAATAATAATAATAATAATAATAATAATAATAATAATAATAATAAAAATAATAATAATAATAATAATAATAATAATAATAATAATAATAATAATAATAATAATAATAATAATAATAATAATAATAACAACAACAACAACAACTATGATTATGATAATAATGATAACAACAACAACAAAACAACAACAACAACAATAATAATAATAGCAACAGAGTTGAAAGGGATCTTGGAGGTCTTCTCGTCCAACTCCCTGCTTGGGCCAAAGACCCTACACTACTTCAGACAAATGGTTATCCAACACCTTCTTAAAAACTTCCAATGTTGGAGCGTTTACAATTTCTGGAGGCAAGCGGTTCCACTGATCAAGCGTTCTGACTGTCAGGAAATTTCTCCTTAGTTCTAGGTTGCTTCTCTCCTTGTTTAGTTTCCACCCATTGCTTCTTGTCCTACCTTCAGGTGCTTTGGAGAATAGGTTGACTCCCTCTTCTTTGTGGCAACCCTTGAGATATTGGAACGCTGCTATTATGTCTCCCCTGGTCCTTAAACTAGACATACTCAGTTTCTGCAACCGTTCTTTGTATGTTTTAGCCTCCAGTCCCCTAATCCTCTTTGTTGCTCTTCTCTGCACTTTTTCTAGAGTCTCAACATCCTTTTTGCATCGTGATGTTGAGCACTGGGCAGCTGGGGCTCTTTTGTATGTCCTTTTGGGTGCCCCGTTCCTTTGCTCTTCTTTGCACTTGGCTTGGAAACCCTCCCGGATTAAGGACAAGGCATGGTCTGAAAGCTAAGGTTAAAGAGAGGTGGACCTCAACTCCCAGAATTCCTCAGCCAGCATCCAAGACTCTCAGCTTGAAGTTTGCACAGTAGCGCTGGATTCTTCCCGGTTTGGACCAAAGCACTGGGTTGGCTTAAAGGTCATGTGACTGGCTTAAAGGTGATGACAAGTTGGCCACCTTTAAGCCAGTCACATGACCTTTAAGCCAACCCAGTCACATGGCCGGCAAGCCACACCCACAAAATGAGCCACGCCCACAATGTGGTAGTAACATTTTTTGCAGCCCTTCACTGGACCAGCACCACCCAAACTGGATCCGTGACGCCATTCTTGCGTCACTAAGCGGGTTGCTAACGGTTCGGGCGCTTTGGTCCAAACCGGGAAGAATCCAGTGCTACTGTGCAAACTTCAAGCTTCGTCTCTTAACTTCTACGTGTTTATTTCCATTTTAAGGAGGTTCTGAAGCCTGCAAAAATGTTTGAAAAACCCTGAGGTCGATCACCACCACACCATAATATTAATTGTTCATTTATTTGGGTATTGTCGGTTCAATGAACACAACGGTTGCGCTTTGGCTAATCTGGGGTAAATTACAGCAGATTGCGCGTTGAAGTAGGTATTTTGTGGCTGGGAAAAAAAATCCCACAGGTATAGGATTTGTTTGTGGTGAGAACTGGATCCACCCTTGAGTTCACCTGATAACTGCCGTTTGCATTGCACAACAGCATTAATTTTGATTATGCAATTGTAAGAACTGTGCAGGCAGTTCTCGACTTACGACATTTTATTTAGTGACTGAAGTTACAACAGCACTGAAAGTAGCGACTTATGACCTTTCCCCCCCCCCCCCCACGTTTGTGACCGTTGCAAACATCCCCCACATTCATGTGATTTACATTCGGAATCTGGACAGTTGACTCACCTTTATGACGGTTGCAGTGTCCTGGGGAATCCCCTTTTGTGACCTGCTGACCCGCAAAGGCAGCGGAAAAACCAGATTTACTTCACAACCCTGTGACGGATTTAACAGCTGCAGGGATTCACTTAACAAACGGGACAAGGAAAACCACATAAAACAAAGGAAAACCCAGTGGCTTCACTTAGCAAGCTAAATTTGGGACCAATATTGTGGTCGTAAGTTGAGTTACTAGTAAGAGAGGAACATTAGGACAGGGGACGGAAGGCACGCTGGTGCACTTATGCACACCCCTTACTGACCTCTAGGGAATTGGGAAAGGTCAACAGTGGATAGTCTAAGGGTAAAGTTTTGGGGGTTAGGTGATGATATTAGAGTCAGGTTGTGAGTTCCATGCATCAACTACTCGGTTACTAAATTCGTATTTCCTGCAGTCGAGTTCATTCATTTCATTTCATTTTATTGGATTTGTATGCCGCCCCTTTCCATAGACTCGGGGCGGCTAACAACAGTAGTAAAAACAACATGCGACAATCCAATACTAAAGAAGCTAAAAACCCTTATTTTAAAACCAATCATACATACGAACGTACCATACATAAATTGTGGAAGCCTAGGGGGAAAGAATATCTTAATTCCCCCATGCCTGATGACAGAAGTGGGTTTTAAGAAGCTTGCGAAAGGCAAGAAGGGTGGGGGTTATTCTAATCTCTGGGGGGGAGTTGGTTCCAGAGGGCCGGGGCCGCCACAGAGAAGGCTCTTCCCCTGGGTCCCGCCAAACGACATTGTTTTGTTGACGGGACCCGGAGAAGGCCAACTCTGTGGGACCTACTTGGTCGCTGGGATTCCTGCGGCAGAAGGCGGTCCCGGAGATAATCTGGTCCGGTGCCAAGAAGGGCTTTATAGGTCATAACCAACACTTTGAATTGTGACCGGAAACTGATCGGCAACCAATGCAGACTGCGGAGTGTTGGTGTGACATGGGCATATTTAGGGAAGCCCATGATTGCTGTCGCAGCTGCATTCTGCACGATCTGAAGTTTGGAGCGGTTTACTTTAAGTTTATTTTATTTATTTATTATTTGGATTTGTATGCCGCCCCTCTCCGAAGACTCGGGGCGGCTCACAACAAGTGAAAAACAATCCAATACATAATCCAATTAATTAAAATATTTAAAGTTTTTAAAAAAACCTATACTAACATACACACACACAAGCATACCATGTATAAATTCAGCTGGGTTGGGTTAAAATCCTTTCTCCGCACTTCAAACAGGCCCTGAAAGAACAGACAATACTTCCCAGCATTTAGAAAAACCATTTGCGTTGCAAAGCAAATTATTTCAAATTACACATAGATTCAAAGCCCAGGTGTGTTTGATTAGTTTTCTGGCTGGTTGGATACCCAGTTTACCAATGGCAAACCCAGCCATTGTAAGCTTCCCGCTGCCCTTCCATTCAATGAGCCATGGTGGCGCAGTGGTTAGAGTGCAGTACTGCAGGCTACTTCTGCTGCCTTCCGGCTGCCTGCAATTTGGCAGTTCAAATTTCACCAGGCTCAAGGTTGAGTCGGCTTTCCATCCTTCTGAGATGGGTAAAATGAGGACCCAGATTGTTGGGGGCAAGATGCTCACTCTGCAAAGCACTTAGAGAGGGCTGTAAAGAGGTATATAAGTCTAAGTCAGAAGGTGGGTTCCTGCAGTTCGGACTGGTTCCCTCGAATCGGTATCAACCCACTGGTGCTGTCACTGATCCAATTTGATTGGTGCCGGTCCTTGGTCGCCACCTTTTTTTAAATAGTTTTTTTTAGTGGGTTTTTTTTGAGGAGGTGTTCTGTCGGGCTCTCTGGTAGAATCCTCCCAAAAATGCACAGGTACAAATTTCAGACACACACACACGTTTGAAAATTGTTTCATGCCAAAGTCAGGTCTAGAACTCACAATAATAATAATAATAATAATAATAATAATAATAATAATAATAATAATAATTATTATTATTATTATTATTATTATTATTATTATTTCTCAGATTTGTATGCCGCCCCTCTCCGAAGACTCGGGGTGGCTCACAACAACAATACAAAATAATAATATTATAATGGCACAAATCTAATATTAAAAAAAACTAAAAACCCTATCATAATTAAAAACCAAACAACACATACATACCAAACATAAATTATAATAAGCCTGGGGGAAAGATGTCTCAAATCCCCCATGCCTGGTGGTATAGGTGGGTCTTAAGTAGTTTACGGAAGACAAGGAGGGTGGGAGCAGTTCTAATCTCCGGGGGGAGTTGATTCCAGAGGGCTGGGGACACCACAGAGAAGGCTCTTCCCCTGGGGCCCAGCAGACGACATTGTTTAGTCGACGGGACCCGGAGAAGGCCAACTCTGTGGGACCTTATCGGCCGCTGGGATTCGTGCGGTAGCAGACGGTTCCGGAGGTACTCTGGTCCAATGCCATGTAGCTATAGCTGAACTGCGTGAAAATTGAATACGTTGTTGAGCGCTGTGACCAGCTTTGCCAAAATAAAAGACTTGTGCAAGACCGCGAAGGTATCCACCTACTTGGAAGAAACTCAACAGGTCCCATTGACAAAGTTATCTTCCTTTTGGTCTATATAATTTATTGCCCCGCGTATTTACTTATGTAGCAAGAGTCCAAAAAGTGCTTCATAAATCTCTCTTTACTTAATAGCAGCGTTTGCACAACACATGTTAAGTGATGTAACAAAATTAACCTGTTTTCTGGCTAGGAAGAATTCGTGGAAGCATTAACAAACCAATGCACCTCATCTCTTAAAACCAAGATCCTAAGCCAGACAATAGTTAGAAAGCCTGAATTAGATGCTAAAACTAGAGAGAAATTACCTTTTGCCATAAACGGCAGCTTTACGGTGGAAAAATTATGCGTACCTGCATTTGAAGGTTAGGTCTGATCATGGTTAAAGGAATCATACTTTCCTTTAGGTGTCTACATTGTTAAGAATAGGCTGGGCCAGAGGTCTCCAACCTTGGTCACTTGTAGACTTCAACTCCCAGAATTGAAGTCCACGAGTCTTAAAGTTGCCAAATTTGGAGAGCCCTGTGCTGGACTATATAGAAATATTCTGGGCTAAATTGAATGCAACAAAACTAAGATGTGATTGTCTGATTTATGTTGTATAAGCCTAGCCAACTGTGAGCCATCAATCCATAATATGTAGAATAGAATATAGGAATAGCAACAGCAATAGCATTTAGACCTATACTGCTTCACAGTGCTTTATAGCCCCTCTCTAAGTGGTTTACAATTTGGGTCCTCATTTTACTGACCTTAGAAGGATGGAAGACTGAATCAACCTTGAGCCTGGTGAGATTTGAACAATAGAATAGAGTAGGATAGAATTGAATAGAAACATAGAAACATAGAAGACTGACGGCAGAAAAAGACCTCATGGTCCATCTAGTCTGCCCTTATACTATTTCCTGTGTTTCATCTTACGATGGATATATATTTATCCCAGGCATGTTTAAATAGAATAGGATAGAATAGAATAGAATTCTTTATTGGCAAAGTGTGACTGGACACACAAGGAATTTATCTTTGGTGCACATGCTCTCAGTGTACATAAAAGAAAAGATACATTCGTCAAGAGTCATAAGGTACTTGTGTTCGTCAACAATCGTATCTCAGTGCTTTTATGAACAATCTGCAAATGTGATTTGTTTAAGTAATCACAGTTCAACGTACAGAAAGCGGTAGTTTGCAAAGTTTCATCTTTTTTATTTTTGCACAAGATTCTAGACCTCATTGAGATGGGGGCCGGTAAAAAAAGATATCTGGTCATTGCAATGTTTCAAAGTTGACTCAGCCTTCCATCTTTGCGAGGTGGGTAAAATGAGGACCCAGATTGTTGGGATGTCAGCATAGGTGCATATCGATCCCCTTCGATCAGACGCATTTCCCATTGTTGTGTCTCTTTCAGCTTTGGCGCACTGGTCGTTTTGTTTTTTGTGTATTTTTTTTTTTACAATGACCATTTGTTCTACTGACCTTGGGAAAAAAATGTGTGTCCAGTTGCAAGGAGAATTTGGGAGAGGGCCCGGATGGCACACGGAAGGAGGAGGGAGGAGGGTTGGGAAGGGAGAGTCAACAACATGTGACTCGCTTGATGTTGTGGAAGTGTGATCAGGTGGAAGGATTTGGGTCACATGCCATTGGACTCCTGCCCCAGAAAACTTGAAAACTGGGATAAAGTCCAGAATCCCATCCCAGAGAGTGACTTGCATATTCTTGAACAAAAGGACAAATATGGTTAGGAGCAGTGTTCCCTCTAATTTTTTTGGGGGGGTGGGCGGAAAAGTATAGGGTCTGAGCGGCAGTCCCTTTGGGACTGGGCGGCACAGAAATAATAAATAAATAAATAGATAAATAAACAAACAAACAAATAAATAAACAAATAAACAAACAAACAAATAAGAAACCCACCCTGTTTTGCCTCAGAGAATTTCAAAATAAAATACTGTACTGTGTGTCTATAACAGTGAGCTCATAATAGGGCAACTCTATCAATATCAAAATGCCATTTAAATAGTTGAGCTAGTTTCAAACTAGATTTTGATTTTCTTTCTCTCTTCCTTACTCCCATTCTTTTTCTTTCTCTTTTCCTTCCTCTCTTTTTTCTATCTGTTTCTCTCTCTTCCTCTCTTCCTCTCTCTCTCCTTCCCTCTCACTCTTTCCCTCTCGGCTTCTGGGCAGGTTTGGAAAACTCTGAGTTGATGATGATTTTTAAGTGAGCGATTGCTCACTGCTCAGCTTAGAGGGACTATGGTTAGGAGTAGTAGAATTAGTCTTGTCTCTTCATTCAAGGATACACAATCCTTGGTTTACAGCTGTTTATTTTTTTATTTTTTTATTAGATTTGTATGCCGCCCCTCTCCATAGACTCGGGGCGGCTAACAGCAATAATGAAACAACATATAACAAATCTAATATTTAAAATAATTAAAAGACCCTTATTTAAAAAACCGAACATACACACAAACATACCATGCATAAATTGTATAGGCCTAGGGGGAAAGGAATATCTCAATTCCCCCATGCCTGACGACAGAGGTGGGTTTTAAGAAGCTTACGAAAGGCGAGGAGGGTGGGGGCAATTCTGATCTCTGGGGGGAGTTGGTTCCAGAGGGTTGGGGCCGCCACAGAAAAGGCTCTTTCCCTGGGTCCCGCCAAATGACATTGTTTAGTCGACGGGACCCGGAGAAGGCCAACTCTGTGGGACCTAACTGGTCACTGGGATTCGTGCAGCAGAAGGCGGTCCCGGAGATATTCTGGTCCGATGCCAAGAAGGACTTTATAGGTCATTACCAACACTTTGAATTGTGACCAGAAACTGATCGACACCCAATGCAGACTGCAGAGTGTTGGTGTAACATGGGCATACTTAGGGAAGCCCATGATTGCTCTTGCAGCTGCATTCTGCACGATCTGGAGTTTCCAAACACTTTTCAGAGGTAGCCCCATGTATAGAGCGTTACAGTAGTTGAGCCTCGAGGTGATGAGGGCATGAGTGACTGTGAGCAGTGACTCCCAGTCCAAATAGGGCTGCAACTGGTGCACCAGGCGAACCTGGGTAAACGCCCCCCTCGCCACAGCTGAAAGATATTTCTCTAATGTGAGCTGTGGATCGAGGAGGACGCCCAAGTTGCGGACCCTCTCTGAGGGGATTAGTGATTCCCCCCCCCAGGGTAATGGACGGACAGATGGAATTGTCCCTGGGAGGCAAAACCCACAGCCACTCCGTCTTATCAGGGTTGAGTTTGAGTCTGTTAACACCCATCCAGACCCCAACATCCTCCAGGCACCGTCCGGCACATCATATTTCTTTTACTGACGGTTCAAACCAAAAGAGTTTGTGTTTGAAGAATGCCAATGTAAGCAGAAATCTTAGGCTTGCTCGTGAAATATTCTTTCAGTATAATTATTTTAATTTTTTCCTTCATATGTTTTAGTACAATGTCAAACATCTTCTATTTCCAGTACAATAAAATGCAGTGTATTTTGTTAGTAGCTCTTGTATAATCCCCCCAAAATATCATAATACAAAATTATTAATTTCTCTATAAATCTTTATTTTATTGCAAAAAAAAAAATTATTTATCTAATCTTGTCATCCAGAAATCACAATCGTCATGTATTACCTCTCTTCATTAATGTTCCCTCAAATATTTATTTATTTATTGATTGATTGATTGATTGATTGGATTTGTATGCAGCCCCTCTCCGTAGACTCGGGGCGGCTAACAACAGTAATAAAAAACAGCATGTAAATCCAATACTAAAACAACTAAAAAACCCTTATTGTAAAACCAAACATACATACAAACAAACATACCAAATATATATTGACAAATAATATTTTTAACATTCTAATTAAGTGATAGGCCACAGTGACTTCTATTTCTCTTTGTACATTTTACTTAAATCTAAAAACCCTTGTATCAAATCACAAACATTGAAAATACTAAAAAAGGAAAAAAAGAAAAAAGAAAAGAAAAAATATTAACTAATTTCATACTTTTTTTTTTCAATACGCCATAACTCATCTATTGTTCATTAATTCCATTTTTATGAATCTTTCAAAACCATCTCTGTTCTTATATGCCAATTTTTCTTATCAAATTCAACTTGATAATGAAATATTCTTGTTGTCACCAAGGCAGGGAGTCCTCAATTTACGACACTTGGTTCAGTAACATTTCAAAGTTAATGACGGCCTGGAAACAAGGGATTTATTCCCATGTTTTTCACACTTATGGCCATTGCAGCAAACCTCATGGCCCTGGATGTGACTCATATTTATGACGGTTTGCAATGTCGCGGGAGTCACATAATTTTGCCATCTTCTAACCAGGCAGAGTCAGAATGGGGAAGCCAGATTCTCGTGACAGTCGGGCTACTAAGTTAAGAGCTGCAGTGATTGATTTAACAAAAGGTCACAAAATGGGGCAAACTCGTTTAACAAATGATCTTGCTTAGCGACGGAAAGCTTGGGCTTGATCGTGTGTCACCCGAGGACCTGTAGGTGGAGTAGACAATACCTATTTGGATTGACCTGAACTGCAAACCTCCTGAGCGGTTGGATTTCGCAGATTCTCGAAAGGAAGCAAGAATTAGATTAGATTAGATTAGATTTATTGGATTTATGTGCCGCCCCTCTCCGCAAACTCGGGGCGGCTCACAACAAGGTAAAAACAGTACATAATAACAAATCCAATACCCACCAATCCAATTACAATTTTTAAACTAAAAAATTCATAAAAAACAACCCCAGAATATTAAAAACACGCATACAGTCAATCTAACACCAAAACAACATGGGCAAGGGGGAGATGTTTCAGTTCCCCCATGCCTGACGGCAGGGGTGGGTTTTAAGGAGTTTGCGAAAGGCAAGGAGGGTGGGGGCAATCCTAATCTCAGGGGGGAGCTGGTTCCAGAGGGTCGGAGCCGCCACAGAGAAGGCTCTTCCCCTGGGTCCCGCCAGACGACATTGTTTAGTCGACGGGACCCGGAGAAGGCCAACTCTGTGGGACCGAACCGGTCGCTGGGATTCGTGCGGCAGAAGGCGGTCCCGGAGATATTCTGGTCCGGTGCCATGAAGGGCTTTATAGATCATAATCAACACTTTGCATTGTGACCGGAAACTGATCGGCAACCAATGCAGACTGCGGAGTGTTGGAGTAATATAGGCATACTTAGAGCAGCCCATAATTGCTCTCGCAGCTGCATTCTGCACGATCTGAAGTTTCCGAACACTTTTCAAAGGTAGCCCCATGTAGAGAGCGTTACAGTAGTCGAGCCTCGAGGTGATGAGGGCATGAGTGACTGTGAGCAATGACTCCCGGTCCAAGTAGGGCCGCAACTGGCGCACCAGGCGAACCTGGGAAAACGCCCCCCTCGCCACAGCTGAAAGATGTTTCTCTAATGTGAGCTGTGGATCGAGGAGGACGCCCAAGTTGAATTAGATTAGATTAACAAGAGTTTTTAAACCCAGGGACTCTCCTTTTAGTAGGGCTTGGCTCTGTCTCCTCCGAAGGCTAATGCAGTCTTCTAAGGCAGTGGTTTTCAACCTTTTTTGAGCCACCGTACATTTTTTACATTTTAAAATCCTGGGGCACACCCCCAACCAAAATGACACCCTAAGACATTCTCCTCTCTTTTTCCATCCATCTCCTCCCCACCCTTGTGTGTGTGAACCATTTCCAAAAACAGGTGAGGGCTGGGGGGGTTTTCTCTCTTATTCTTTGGGTGCTTTTTATCATATGCTTTAAATCAAGAGTCACTTCTCTCTCTTTTGTTTCTCTCTCTTTCCTCTCATTCTCGGTCTCAATCATTTTCTCATTTCTCTTTTTTCCTCCCCTTTTTGCTCATTTCTTTCTCCCTTCCTCTCCTTTTCTCTCTCTCTCTCTTGCTTTCTTTCTCTCTCTCTCTTGCTTTCTCTCTCTCTCACTCTTGCTTTCTCTCTGTTTCTCTCTTTTCTTTCTCTCTCTTGCTTTCTCTCTCTCTCTCACTCTCTCTCTCACTCTCTTTCTCTCTCTCTTTCTCTATCTCTTTCTTTCTTTCTTTCTCTCTCTCTCTCTTTCTCCCAGCAAAACGTTGCGAGACCGGAACATGAGCTTCCTTCTTCGTGGCACACCTGACCATGTTTCGCGGCACACTAGTGTGTTACGGCACACTGGTTGAAAAACACTGTTCTAAGGTACCATCTTGTGCCAAAGATTGTCGCTCTTTCATTAATCTGAGTCAGGATTAGGAAAGATTAAAAATGAACTGTTAAATCCCTGGGACCAGCCAGATGCAAGAATTAGCTTGGATGATGGATGGTGAACCTTTCTTTGTATATATATATACATATGCATATACATATACAGTACTATACGCTGCTCAAAAAAACAAAGGGAACACTTAAACAACACAATATTACTCCAAGTAAATCAAACTTCTGTGAAATCAAACTGTCCACTTAGGAAGCAACACTGATTGACAATCAATTTCACAGGCTGTGGTGCACTTTGTACAGAATAAAGTATCCAATGAGAATATTTCATTCATTCAGATCTAGGATGTGTTCTTTGAGTGTTCCCTTTATTTTTTTTGAGCAGTATATATACAGTATATGTATATACAGTGGTACCTCTACTTATGAACTTAATTCATTTTGTGACCAGGTTCTTAAGTAGAAAAGTTTGTGAGAAGAAGCAATTTTTCCCATAGGAATCAATGTGAAAGCAAATAATGCGTGTGATTGGGGAAACCACAGAGGGGGTGGAGGCCCTGTTTCCTCCCAGGAGATTCAACTTGGAAATAAGGAAGAACTTCCTGATGGTCAGAGCGATCAACCGGTGGAATGGCCTGCCAGTGGAGGTTGTGAATGCCCCAACTCTGGACATTTTCAAGAAGAGATTGGACTACCATCTGGATGGGGAGGTGTAGGGTTTCCTGCTTGAGCAAGGGGTTGGACTTGATGACCTTTGGGGTCCCTTTCAACCCTACTAATAAATAAATAAATAAATCCAAATCCTCTCCCCTTCTGTCTTTGCAGTCCCCTTCCCAAGCTTGTATTCAACAGGGTCAATGGGAAGAGACCCCCGTTGATGATCTCGCCCCCCGCAACCACAGAGGAAAACTACACGGTCGCTCACGAAGAAAATGTCCGGTTTGTGTACGAAGGTAAGCGGTGGACTCTGGGGCAGGAAGCTTCAAAGCGTGGCCCACTGAAGAACTGTGGACTTTGACTCCCAGAATCCCTCAAATTCCCAGCATGGGGGCTGAAGGATTCTGGGAGTTGAAGTTTGGGAAAAAAATGCTGCTCTGGGAGGAAGTCAGAACACTGATGGAGCCCCCAGGGCCTGGTTTGCTGTTGCATTGTTCTTGTGTCAAAAGATACACACGAAACATTTTTGACGTACGTTTTTATGGAGGGAGACCGTCCATCAGGATGGAGACCAGGCGGGGATTGCAACTTAGCTCCGCTACTGTTGTGGTTAGCTCTGGCCCAGCTCCTGCCCCAAGGAATGTGCAGGTGGATGTGGGGGAAACATCCACATGCCGCAGGCCTGTTTTGCTCCCGATGGAATCTGCCGACGAAGCCTCCTCTGACCAAGAAAGCGTGAGTGACAGGGAAGAGGGGAGTTTGGCAGACAGCCCAGGAGGAGATCAATCATCTGTATCATCCTTGGATTCTGAACAAGAATTAATGACACATCCATGCATGCGTAGAGTGATGCATAGGAGACAACAACTGAAGGATTATTACAAGAGAAAAGGAGGACACCTGTGGTTGGGTGGGGCTGCTGTAATTAGTGCTACAGATAAAAGTGCAACCTGGTGTTTTAGCCTCATCTGATTCATTGTTTCGTCAAGATCGTGGTTTTTGTGCTGTTCAAGATTGTGTGTGGACTCTCTGGACTTTAGAATTGGACTCAATTTCCCAGTTATTGGGTGAGCTATTGGATTGCATTTAACCTGTGCCTTGTGTGTACCAGAAAATCCCTTTGACATTTAAAAAGGGAGCTGTTTCTGTTTTTCTGTTGATAAAAACTTTTGGGTTTTCCTTTTATCGTGTGGTGTGTGTCTTCCTGGACTAATTACCCTGTAATTACAGGCTGTTGAAACACGCTGGCAGAACAGCTACCAGTGCAGATGTGTGCGCAGCTCTGGATGACAGGCGGGTACGAGCGTGCGTTGGTATGAGATTTGGCTTCTGCGCATGCGCAGGAAATGAAATCTCGCGAGAGGATGTGCGGGCGCATGAGATTTCGGTGATTTTTTTTTTTGCTTCCATGGATACTCGAAAGCAAAAAATTGCCCAAAATTGTCGAAATCTCACACACCCATGTGTCCTCTCGCGAGATTTTGCTTCTTGCAAAATTAATTAATGTTTAGATAGAAAAGATGCTAGAAAAAAAAACCCTGAACTTTTTCTAGCACAAGAGAAGCTAAAAAAATACTGCACATAATTACAGCCAAGAGGATAGGTTTTGCACAAGCACGGGAAAATGGTGATATATACTGAAAGAAGTAGAGCTAATTGAAAAAAATAACAGCCTGCGCTGAAATGGATAAATTGATAAAAAAGGGAGAAAGAGGGAAAGACCTATTTGAAAGGAGGTATAGAAACTGTAAATGAATTGTTAATATTCTATATGAGTGTCCTGTCGGGCTCTCTGGTAGAATCTTCCCAAAAATGCACAGGTACAAATTTCAGACACACACACGTTTGAAAATTCAAAACAATGTTCTTTATAATGAAAATCCACTTAAACCAAGCCCTCTTTTGGTATAGCTAAGAGCACTGGTCTCCAAACAAACTGGTAATTTATCAGTTCTGTGATACTTAGCTTGCAGCTGTGAGGCAATTCACAGTCCTTCTTCTTTCACAAAGTGAAACACACTTTGCTCTGGTTTAGTTTCAAAGCGGGGAAAAATCAGCACACAAAAGGTCAAAGTCAGTAAAGCAGTCACGAAACACAACGATCAGATAATCCTCCACAATGGCCAAACCCTATAAATAGCAGCCTCACTAATCACCACAGCCCCACCCAACCACAGGTGGCCTCGTTTTCTTTGATAATAATCAGTTGTTGTTGCCTATGCATTGCTCTCTGCATGGCTGTATCATTAACTCTTGTTCTGAATCCAAGTAGGAGCTAGATAATTGATCTCCTTCTGAGCTGTCTGCCACACTCTCCTCCTCCCTGTCACTCATGTCTTCTTGGTCAGAGCAGCCTTCATCAGCAGATTCTACCAGGGAGGGCAAAACAGGCCTGCAGCATGTGGATGTCTCCCCCACATCCACAGTCCTTGGGTCCTTGAGCTAACCACAACAATGATTGTGAACAAGTATTAATGAATATCATGAGAAATGTAAACTCCTTTCAGTTGCTAAATAAACTGTTGTAAGTTGAGGACTCCCTGAATGTTCTTTCCTTCTTGCTTCCAGCTTGGCAAGAAGTGGAGCAGCAGCTGGACAGCCGAGAGCAGGGAGACGGTGGATCTGGCCCAATACAATACACAGAGAAAACACCCAGTCCTGAATTGAAAGGTGAGTGGGGCTTTATGCGGTGGCCTAGAGGGGGAGCTCTTGCCTCACAATCAGCAGGTTTTGAGTTCAATCTTAGGTAGAGACAGAAGTAGGGTCTCCTGCTTCAGCAGGGGGGTTTGACTAGATGACCTGCAAGGTCCCTTCCAACTCTGTTAAATCAACCTGTTACCAGGCCTTTACTTCTCCCCAAAATCCAAGTAGAAGCAAGCGGAAGGAAAGAAGGAAGGAAGGAAGGGAGGGAGGGAGGAAGGGAAGGAATGAAGGAAGGAAGGAAGAAGAGAGGGAGGGAGGGAAGGAAGGAAGGGAAGAAAGGAAGGAAGGGAAGGAAGGAAGGAAGGGAAGGAAGGAAGGAAGGGAAGGAAGGAAGGAAGGGAGGAAGAGAGGGAGGGAAGGAAGGAAGAGGGAGGGAAGGAAGGAAGGAAAGGAAGGAAGGAAGGAAGAAGAGAGGGAGGGGGGAAGGAAGGAAGGAAGGAAGGAAGAAGGGAGGGGGGAAGGAAGGAAGGGAAGGAAAGGAAGGAAGGAAGAAGGGAGGGAGGAGGGAAGGAAGGAAGGAAAGGAAGGAAGGAAGGAGGAAGAGAGGGAGGGGGGAAGGAAGGAAGGAAGGAAGAAGGGAGGGGGAAGGAAGGAAGGGAAGGAAAGGAAGGAAGGAAGGAAGGAAGAAGGGAGGGAGGGAGGGAAGGAAGGAAGAAGGGAGGAGGGAAGGAAGGAAAGGAAGGAAGGAAGAAGGGAGGGAGGGAAGGGAAGGAAGGGAAGGAAGGAAAGGAAGGAAGGAAGGAAGAAGGGAGGCAGGGAGGGAAGGAAAGGAAGGAAGGAAAGGAAGGAAGGGAAGGAGGGAGGGAGGGAAGGAAGGAAGGAAGGACTCCCAGAATTCCCCAGCCAGCAATGAAACAGCAACGAAACTCCCAGAATGATGTTTAATTGCTGGCTGGGGAATTCTGTGGAAATTGCTCAGGTTGAAAAACCTGGCTCTGATGGTTTGGTGGAAAGAAAAGAACAGACGTGAGCAGCTTTTTAAAAATTTGTGCATGTTTGAAGGTGTGTTGGCCTTGCAAATCCTAACTTCCTTCTCCCCCCCCTTCATCCCCCCCCCAGATTTTGTTCCCATTGACCTCGAAGACTGGTGGGCTCAACAGTTCCTGGCCGAAATCAAGAACGGCTCTTAAGGGGGTGCGGAGGAGCCGCTTCCCAAGAGAAATGGTCAATTTCACTCTTCAGAAAACTGCAGACGCCTCGGAGTGCGGCGAGAACTGGACAAACACGGAGGGAGGGAGCCGGCGGGGAGAGAGATGGCCTTGGAAGCGCTGAGCTGTCCCACTGCCCGGAAGAAGCCTGCAGATCCTACATGGTGGGAATGCTGCGGTGCCCAGGGAGTGGGGGCGTTCTCTTCCTCCCTCGAGCCTGGCACCCAGCACCGAGTCCGTTTTGGCCCCGGAACCTAGACTGTGCTCACAATAAACGCGCCGATCCTGCCAGTCGGCGGTACAAATGCAGTTCGGGCTGAAAGGAGTTTTTGGTGGGGGTTTGGCCTCCCTTCCCTTCTCCCGCCTCCCAAGGACGTTTCTCTCCCAAGCGAAATGCCAAGGAGAGAAGCAGGGAGCAGAGCGCGGCTGTAATTATTTAGAGGTGCCAAGATGAGGCACTGACTGGGGGGCAACAATCCAAAGACCAGCTTCGTGTCGGTCAGTGCTTCTCAATTATTAGATTAGAAAAGCAGCATGAGAAAATATTATTTTACTGAAAGAGTAGTAGATCCTTGGAACAAACTTCCAGCAGACGTGGTAGATAAATCCACAGTAACTGAATTTAAACATGCCTGGGATAAACATATATCCATCCTAAGATAAAATACAGAAAATAGTATAAGGGCAGACTAGATGGACCATGAGGTCTTTTTCTGCCGTCAGACTTCTATGTTTCTATGTTTCTATTAGATTTATTGGATTTATATGCCGCCCCTCTCCGCAAACTCCGGGCGGCTCACAACAAGGTAAAAACAATACATAATAACAAATCCAATACCCACCAATCCAATTACAATTTTAAGCTAAAAATTTTTTCATAAAAAACAACCCCAGAATATTAAAAAACAAGCACACAATCAATCTAACACCAAAACAACATGGGCAAGGGGGAGATGTTTCAGTTCTGACGGCAGAGGTGGGTTTTAAGGAGTTTGCGAAAGGCAAGGAGGGTGGGGGCAATCCTAATCTCAGGGGGGAGCGGGTTCCAGAGGGTCGGAGCCGCCACAGAGAAGGCTCTTCCCCTGGGTCCCGCCAGACGACATTGTTTAGTCGACGGGATCCGGAGAAGGCCAACTCTGTGGGACCGAACCGGTCGCTGGGATTCGTGCGGCAGAAGGCAGTCCCAGAGATATTCTGGTCCGGTGCAATGAAGGACTTTATAGGTCATAACCAACACTTTGAATTTTGACCGGAAACTGATTGGCAACCAATGCAGACTGCGGAGAGTTGGAGTGATATGGGCATACTTACAGCAGCCCATAATTGCTCTCGCAGCTGCATTCTGCACGATCTGAAGTTTTCGAACACTTTTCAAAGGTAGCCCCATGTAGAGAGCGTTACAGTAGTCGAGCCTCGAGGTGATGAGGGCGTGAATTATTTTCTGTTACGCCCAGGGAAGGCCTACTGTGTTCGGCGCTACTGGTGCGCCCTCTGAAGCCGCCACGTGCGCGTGCGATCCCGTCGGTGCAAGATTTCGCTTCTGCGCATGCACAGCAACCAAAATTGTGCATGAGGATGCTCACGTGAGTGAGATTTCGGCGAGTTTCGCTGATATTTTTGCTTTTGTGCAGAAGCAAAAACATAGGTGAAAATCTCCTAAATCTCGCGCACGCGAACCTCTTCATGCATGATTTCAATTGCTGTGCATGCGCAGAAGTGAAATTTCATGTGGGGGCATGCGTGTGTGCGTTGAGGTGCTCAGCTATGCTCGCATCCCCAAAATCACTACCAGAATGGAGCACCTTACCATTCCGGTAGCAGGCCATCACTGGTTAGTTTAGTTTAGTTTAGTTTTATTGGATTTATATGCCGCCCCTCTCCGAAAACTTGGGGCGGCTAACAACAATCATAAACAATGTACAATAAAATCCAATACTAAAAGCAAATTAAAACCCCTTAATATATAAACACCAAACATACATACAAACATACCATATATACAGTTGTGACGGCCTAGGGGGAGAAAAAGTCTTAATTCCCCCATACCTGGCGGCAGAGGTGGGTTTTAAGTAGCTTACGAAAGGCAAGGAGGGTGGGGACAATTCTAATCTCTGGGGAGAGTTGGTTCCAGAGGGCCGGGGCCGCCACAGAGAAGGCTCTTCCCCTGGGTCCCGCCAAGTGGCATTGTTTAGTTGACGGGACCCGGAGAAGACCCACTCTGTGGGACCTAACTGGCCGCTGGGATTCATGCGGCAGAAGGCGGTCCCTGAGGTAATCTGATCCGGTGCCATGAAGGGCTTTATAGGTCATAACCAACACTTTGAATTGTGACCGGAAACTGATCGGCAACCAATGCAGACTGCGGAGTGTTGGTGTGACATGGGCATATTTGGGGAAGCCCATGATTGCTCTCGCAGCTGCATTCTGCACGATCTGAAGTTTCCGAACACTTTTCAAAGGTAGCCCCATGTAGAGAGCGTTACAGTAGTCGAGCCTCGAGGTGATGAGGGCATGAGTGACTGTGAGCAGTGACTCCCGGTCCAGATAGGGCCGCAACTGGTGCACCAGGCGAACCTGGGCAAATGCCCCCCTCGCCACAGATGAAAGATGTTTCTCTAATGTGAGCTGTGGATCGAGGAGGACGCCCAAGTTGCGAACCCTCTCTGAGGGGGTCAATAATTCTCCCCCCAGGGTGATGGATGGACAGATGGAATTGTCCTTGGGAGGCAAGACCCACAGCCACTCCATCTTGTCTGGGTTGAGTTTGAGTTTGTTGACACCCATCCAGGCCCCAACAGCCTCCAGGCGCTCTCCTAAGAAAAGTCAACATTTTGCACACACCCCCAACCCTCCACTGGGATGATTGTTTGCAACATTCAGCATGTCTTTGCCGAAAAAAATCAACGTGATTGGTGTGAAATGTGTTTAAGTGACGCCTTAATTTATTTGGCTTCATGCTTGTCTGCTGCCAAATTTTTAGACACAACATACCGGTCTTTCCTCGTCTCCCGCCGTAGTCACAGTGAAACCAAGGGCTATATAGGCTTCGTCCTATTTCCTCGTCTTAGCTTTCAGGAGACTTACGTTTGTCTCATGATCTCCGTCTCTCTCCTTCTTTTTTTTCATCCCTGTTTAATATTTTTCCACGGGGTCTCTTAAGGGTTTGTTAGCTGAACTTCATATCTCCTGCTCTGTGCTGTGTGCTATTGTTCAGTGCAAAAAATCCCCCACTCCCTGCGGCAAAAAAAAAAGCATGTTCCCTGGGGTCACATGCCCCCTGGCCTACCCCCCCAGAGGGCCTGCCCCACTATTGGAGAAGCACCGTTTTAGGTGAATATAGGCTCAGGAAATAACAATAGCATTTAGACAATATCATCCTTTTCTTTTAATGACCCCTATAACCCTATTTAGGGACCTCTAAAACCGGGGTGAACAAGCACAGGGGTTGCAAATTATATTACGGCTTATTATTATTTATTAAATATATATGCAGTGCAGTGCTTCTCAAATAGGGGTACCTGCTCCCCGGAGGGACGTGCGGAGCGATGCCAGAGGGGGGCGTGTGACCTTGGTGAAAATGCATGGTCCGATTCCCCCCGGATGGGGCGCGTTTTCCCAGTTGCACGCTGCTCCGATCGCGGAAAAGAAGGCGGCCAGGTGGGGTGGGGCGGCCGTGAGGGTTGTTCTTTGCGGGTGATGCAGTAGCCATGAATGGCGTGGCGAACCTGCTGCTGGAAAAGGAGAAACATCCTCTGCAGCTGGGCGAAAGGTTCAAACGGCCCCCTAAATCCTCCTTCCACTCCCTTTGCTGTGAGTGCCCGGCAGAGGCGGCGCTTATGGGCCAGGCTGGCGACCCCAAAACATCAGCTTGATGAAGCTGGCCTGGCCCCATGTCAAAAGAGGGCCCTAACCAGGGTAGCCTATGCCAGCCTAAGCGAAAACACACTCCACGGAGTTCAGTGTGACTTACTCCCAGGTAAGTGAGTAGAGCAGCCTTCCCCAGCCAATAGTTTGCTTCCAGCTTATAATTCATCTATCTATCTATCTATCTATCTATCTATCTATCTATCTATCTATCTATCTATCTATCTATCTATCTATCTATCTATCTACCTACCTACCTACCTACCTACCTATCTCTATAATCTATCTATCTATCTATCTATCTATCTATCTATCTATCTATCTATCTATCTATCTATCTATCTATCTATCTATCTATCTATCTCTATAATCTATCTATCTGTCTACCTATCTATCTATCTATCTATCTATCTATCATCTATCTATCTATCTATCTATCTATCTACCTACCTACCTACCTACCTACCTATCTCTATAATCTATCTATCTATCTATCTATCTATCTATCTATCTATCTATCTATCTATCTCTATAATCTATCTATCTGTCTACCTACCTACCTACCTACCTACCTACCTACCTATCTATCTATCTATCTATCTATCTATCTATCTATCTATCTATCTATCTATCAGATTTGTATGCCGCCCCTCTCCGCAGACTCGGGGCGGCTCACAGCAATAATAATGCAATGTAAGCAAACCTAATATTTAAGTTTAAGTTAATTTAAAACCCCAATTTAGAAACCAATCATACATACTAACATACCATGCATAAATTTTATAAGCCTAGGGGGAGGGAGGGAAAGTCTCAATTCCCCCATGTCTGACAAAAGAGGTGGGTTTTAAGGAGCTTGCGAAAGGCAAGGAGGGTGGGGGCAACTCTGATATCTGGGGGGAGTTGGTTCCAAAGGGTCGAGGCCGCCACAGAGAAGGCTCTTCCCCTGGGTCCCGCCAAATGACATTGTTTAGTTGACAGGACCCGGAGAAGGCCAACTCTGTGGGACCTAACTGGTCGCTGGGATTCGTAAGTAAGATAGTAAATATTAACACTAAAATTCCATTGGGGTCCTGTTTGGAGAGTTGGTGTGTGTGTGTATGTGGAAAATGTTTACTTCTTCCTATGGGGGGATGTAATAATAATAATAATAATAATAATAATAATAATAATAATAATAATAATAATAATAATAATAATTTATTGTTACGAATCCGCAGATTCGTAACAGAAAATAATTAAGAAGCACTGGTTTTATGTAATATTAACATAACCCAATGTTGTTGAGTGCAGCCCAGAAGAGGGGTTGGTGAGTTTGGGGGTTGTGAGAACACAGTGGGAGTCCTTTTATCCTATGCTCCAGTTGCTCATGGCAACTCCGTCAGTCCTTGCATGCAAAAATTGAGAGGTTTTTTTGTTCTTCTCGGGAACAGTTTCCTTCCCAGCTGGCACTTACAATGCAGAACAGAGCGAGCCCCAGAACAAAACTGTTGGGAAGGATTGTGTCATTCGCCTTGCAAAATCCACACCTGAAATTAAAACAGCTGAGGGCTGGGTTCACACACACTTTGTAGGGCAAAGGTCTGGGTGCTGGTTCAACCCCCCCGAGGTGTGCAAAATTGAAATGAGAAACGTAGATCAGATCCTGGCAAGTTGGCAGCAAAGCTTCTTAAGGGTTTGAACCAGGGGTGGTGCCTGGACGGGGGGCGGGGGGGGGGAACGCAGTGGGGTAGCAAAAATGGAGCTCCACCCCAGAGCACCCAATTTGCACTGAAAGATGAAAGAAAATGCAGGGCGTCCTGCCTAATCCACACCCACAGTGCGGTAGTAAAAAATTTGGTAGCACTTCACTGGTTTGAACCCACGTTCAGGAACCATGCCTTCAGCAAATGCATGGAGTGTGTGTTTGTGTGTGTGTAGGTGGGGGTTCCTTTCTTCTTGGATGTGTGTTCTTTAGAACTGTTGTGCTACCCCTGCCTTAAAGCAAACAAGCATTCAAATCCCCCAGGGTTTCCAGCTGTAAGTTTTGGTTACAAAAACTGGGTTGAGCCTTCAGTTTGTGCATCAATGGATCCAGATAGTTGTTGGTTTATAACAGTTCATTTAGTGTTCGAAGTTACAATGGCACTGAAAAACATTTTGTTTTCTTTTTCTTTTATGTACGCTGAGAGCATGTGCACCAAGACAAATTCCTTGTGTGTCCAATCCCACTTGGCCAATAAAATTCTATTCTATTCTATTCCTATTCTATTCCTATTCTATTCTATTCTATTCCTATTCTATTCCTATTCTATTCCTATTCTATTCCTATTCTATTCCTATTCTATTCCTATTCTATTCCTATTCTATTCCTATTCTATTCCTATTCTATTCCTATTCTATTCCTATTCTATTCCTATTCTATTCCTATTCTATTCTATTCTTACAACAATTTCTCACTTAACAACTGTTGAAGCATCCCGATGATCACGTTATTGAAATTTGGTGGCAGTTGCGCCAACTGACTTATATTTTTGATGGGTCGCAATGTGTTGTGGTCACGTAATACTCATTTGCAATGTTCTGACCAGCAAAGTCAATGGGAAAACCACCTTCACTTAACAACGGGGTTACTACACTGCTCAAAAAAATAAATAAAGGGAACACTTAAACAACACAATATAACTCCACGTAAATCAAACATCTGTGAAATCAAACTGGTCGACTTAGGAAGCAACACTGATGGTCAATCCATTTCACCTGCTGTTGTGCACATTCAACTTTGCACAGAACAAAGTATTCAATGGGAATATTTCATTCATTCAGATCTAGGATGTGTTATTTGAGTATTCCCTTTATTTATTTTTTTGAGCAGTATAATTTAACAACTGCAGCAATCAATTGAATAATTGTGGCAAGAGAGGTTGTAGAATGTGGCATTTCACTGTCCTGCTTAGCAACTAAGATTTTTGAGCTCAGTTGTGTGTCGTGTTGTGTGCATTTTGTGGTTGGACATGGTGGTAAATAATAGGTTTGTTTGAACGTGGTTTCTTGGAGGGCCCACGAGTACCAAATTCACCCATGCCGAGCGACTGATTACAGTTTGCAAGTTGGAATATGGGAGTGATGCCTAAAGCCAATTGTTAAATGAAGCTGAATTTTGATCGGGATGCCGCAACAGTTGTAAGTGTGAAAAACATAGAAACATAGAAGTCTGACGGCAGAAAAAGACCTCATGGTCCATCTAGTCTGCCCTTATACTATTTTCTGTATTTTATCTTAGGATGGATATATGTTTATCCCAGGCATGTTTAAATTCAGTTCCTGTGGATTTATCTACCACGTCTGCTGGAAGTTTGTTCCAAGGATCTACTACTCTTTCAGTAAAATAATATTTTCTCATGTTGCTTTTGATCTTTCCCCCAACTAACTTCAGATTGTGTCCTCTTGTCCTTGTGTTCACTTTCCTATTAAAAACACTTCCCTCCTGGACCTTATTTAACCCTTTAATATATTTATTAAATCTATCTATCTATCTCTATCTATCTATCTATCTATCTATCTATCTATCTATCTATCTATCTATCTATCTATCTATATCTATCTATCTCTATCTATCTATCTATCTATCTATCTATCTTATATCTATCTATCTATCTCTATCTATCTATCTATCTATCTATCTAATCTATCTATCTCTATCTATCTATCTTATATCTATCTATCTATCTATCTCTATCTATCTATCTTATATCTATCTATCTATCTCTATCTATCTATCTTATATCTATCTATCTCTATCTATCTATCTATCTATCTATCTATCTATCTATCTATCTATCTATCTAATCTATCTATCTCTATCTATCTATCTATCTATCTATCTTATATCTATCTATCTATCTATCTATCTATCTATCTATCTATCTATCTATCTATCTATCTATCTATCTATCTATCATCATAGATCAGAGAGCAACATAATGAAAAAACAACTTGACTTTCTTAGATGTAGAAAGGGACGTTAACAGTTTGGAGTAGCCTGTCTTCTTTAAGGTTCTGGAAGATTTAAAAAAATTGGAAGAACACCTTAAATGGGTAAAAAAAGAAATATGATGCATAAATGCAGGAACTTCTGAAAAAAGGATATAGAATTTTCCCTTCCAGTTCACTTAGGCTGAATCAAAATCAGACAGCATATTTAAGTGGGTCAATTGAAGGTTTTATAGAGGCATTTCCACAACCTGATAAGCTTGGTTATTTTTAACCTTGATTAGAGGTTTTTTGGGCAGCTTAATAAGCCTCTTTATTTTATTAAAAGGTGTTGCAGGATCCCTGAAAACAGAATTATTCAGTAGCCAGATTGAAGCAGAAAGTGCAAACGTATTCTATGGTTTGCTGCAGAAAAAATATAAAGAATTTTCTAGCATCTTAAAAGAAAAAAAATCACTTAAATGTTTCACTGATCATCATCAACCATCTGTAAATAGAAACATAGAAACATAGAAGATTGAGGGCAGAAAAAGACCTCATGGTCCATCTACTCTGCCCTTAGTCAACAGTCAACTGATGGACTGGACTATGATCCATAAAAGTGTGAAATAACAGATTTTTTCAGTGACTTGAATTCTCTGTGGCTTAAGTTGAAGGTTCAATCTAGTTGACCGCCTAGCTAGGAATTAGCTGCTTTAATTAAAATGGAAACTCCCCCCACCGAAAAGTAGGGGTTGGACAGCTCCAATTTCTAGTCTTCCAATTACAGCAATGGTTCTCAAACTTTTTAATGCTGCAACCCCTTAATACAGTTCATCATGTTGTGGTGACCCCCAACCATAAGTATAGCACCAATTCTTCCAAGAGCTTTAAGCTGATTGGCAGGAAGGTCAGAGGGACACTCCCACTATTAAAGCCTGATTGGTCAGATTGTAAAAATATGTTCCAAGGTGCCAGAATCAGCTTTAGTTCCTAAGACTTTAGTTCCTTAGGCCAGTGATTTTCAACCTTTTTTGAGTCGCGGCACATTTTTTACATTTTAAAATCCTGGGGCACACCACCAACGACACAAAATGACACCCTAAGACACTCTCCTCTCTTTTTCCATCCGACTCCTCCCCACCCTTGTGTGTGTTTACATACTCTTGAACCATTTCCAAAACAGGTGAGGGCTGGGGGTTTTCTCTCTCTTATTCTTTGGGTGCTTTTTATCATATGCTTTAAATCAAGAGTCACTTCTCTCTCTTTTGTTTCTCTCTCTTTCTCTCATTCTCTGTCTCAATCATTTTCTCATTTCTCTTTTTTCCTCCCCTTTTTGCTCATTTCTCTCTCCCTTCCTCTCCTTTTCTCTCTCTCTCTCTTGCTTTCTCTCTCTCACTCTTGCTTTCTCTCTGTTTCTCTCTTTTCTTTCTCTCTCTTGCTTTCTCTCTCTCTTTCTTTCTTTCTCTCTCTCTCAGTCTCACTCTCTCTCTCAGCAAAAAGTTGCGAGACCGGAACCTGAGCTTCCTTCTTCGTGGCACACCTGATCATAATTCGCAGCACACTAGTGTGCCACGACACACTGGTTGAAAAACACTGCCTTAGGCGACCCCTGTGAAACAGTCGTTCGATCCCCCCAAGGGGTCCTGACTCCCAGGTTGAGAACCACTGAATTACAGGATGATGAAGTTTGATTTTCCTTGATGTTCTTTACTGGTTTTTGAGTAAATAGCATAATTGGTCAGTAAGAGAGAGATCTAGTGGACAAGGCACCAGACTAAAAACTAGGAGACGGTGAGTTCTAGTCCTGCATTAGGCATGAAGGCCAGTTGGGTGCCTATGGGCCAGATGCTCTTCCTCAGCCCAACCCACCGCACAGGATTGTTCTGATGAAAAAGAGGAAGGAGTTCTATGTACATTGGCTATCTTTATTTTTAAAAAATCTTAAAAGCAGGATAAATGTAAAGAAAGCAAGCGCGAAAATCAGTCCAAAGGGCAAACTGTGCTAAAGCCCACTGCAACAATATCGCCAAGAAGGCTTCCAGAGTTGTTAACCTGATACTACGTAGCTTCTGCTCTGGCAATCTCACACTACTCACCAGAGCCTACAAAACTTATGCCAGACCCATTCTCGAATACAGCTCATCTGTCTGGAACCCATATCGCATCTCAGACATCAACACTCTCAAAAACGTCCAAAGATATTTCACCAGAAGAGCCCTTCACTCCTCCACTCGAAACAGAATACCCTACGAAAATAGACTAACTATCCTGGGTCTTGAAAGCTTAGAACTGCGGCGCCTAAAACACGATTTAAGTATTGCCCACAAGATCATATGCTGCAACGTCCTTCCGGTCAACGACTACTTCAACTTCAACCGCAACAACACAAGAGCACGCAACAGATTCAAACTTAATATTAACCGCTCCAAACTTGACTGTAAAAAACATGACTTTAACAATCGAGTTGTCGAAGCGTGGAATTCATTACCGGACTCAATAGTGTCAACCCCCAACATTTCTCCCTTAGACTCTCCACGATTGACCTCTCCAGGTTCCTAAGAGGCCAGTAAGGGGCGTACATAAGTGCACTGGTGTGCCTTACATCCCCTGTCCAATTGTCTTTCCTTATCTCATATATCATATATATTCTCTCCCTCTCATCTACTTCTTTCCTTATCTCATATATCATATATATTCTCTCCCTCTCATCTACTTTTCTTCTTTTTTACTTACTATCTTTATATATATTACTTAATGTCTATTCTCTTCCATATGTATTGTATATTGGACAAAGAATAAATAAATAAATAAAAAATAAAAAACTGGAAGTTTGGAAAAAACGGACTTCCTGTTTGCCCATTCGGACTTTTTTTGCACTCCGGTGACTTCAGGGTAGATTGAATGGCTGTTTTTCGCTGTCCTCAGGGTTCAGGAGTCAGGAATGGAGATTTTGCAGTATCATTCGCCTGGAATGGGGAGGACATGGGGATTTTGCAGTATCCTTCCTCCAGAACTGGTAGTGAAGAGTTTTGAATTTCACCGCTGGTTGCGAGTCATATTTTTCAATGCCCTTGTAACTCTGGACAGTACAGTGGTACCTCATCTTACGAACGCCTCTTCTAACGAACTTTTCAAGATACGAACCCGGTGTTTAAGATTTTTTTGCCTCTTCTTCCGAACTATTTTCACCTTACGAACCCAAGCAGCTGCTGCTGGGATGAAGGGGTTTCTTTTTTCCCCCTTTTTTGAAGAAAGCAAAGGGAGGGGCTTCTTGGAGTAGGAAACATTTTGCAGAAAACAACGTGCTTGCAAAGGAACTGAAAGGGTGTCTTTTTAAAAAAGAAAAGGGAGGAGGGAGGGGCAGCTTGGGGGGGAATTTTTTTGCGGAGAACAACGTGCTTGCAAAGGAACTGAAAGGGTGTCTTTTTAAGAAAGAAAAGGGAGGAGGGAGGGGCAGCTTGGGGGGGGGGAATTTTTTGCGGAGAACAACGTGCTTGCAAAGGAACTGAAAGGGTGTCTTTTTAAGAAAGAAAAGGGAGGAGGGAGGGGCAGCTTGGGGGGGAATTTTTTGCGGAGAACAACGTGCTTGCAAAGGCACTGAAAGGGTGTCTTTTGAAGAAAGAAAAGGGAGGGGCGCCCCCCTTGCCTTTCTTCCTTCCCATTTAGCCTAGCCTTGCTTCTTCCACCCGCCCCTTTTAGCTGCTCCTCCCTGCCCTCTGTTCGCCTCCCTTCTAAAGTTTGGGATTTTCCTGAAGGATTTGCACGCATTATTTGCTTTTACATTGATTCCTATGGGAAACATTGTTTCGTCTTACGAACTTTTCACCTTACGAACCTCCTCCTGGAACCAATTAAGTTCGTATGATGAGGTACCACTGTACTTAAATGAATTGCTGTAAGTCAAGGCCTCTCTGTAATGCAAGGGTAAAGGTGCATCGTGTATAAGAAACACTCAGGAGTCTCTTGTCTGAAAATCCAGTTTATTTTTCTTGTTTTGAGACGGGGAAATGTCACCACTGCAGCTGATTTCAGTATAGAAGAGCAATGGAGTGAGCAGATGTACACATCTGAGAAACAAGCTCACCCCTTCGTCTACTTTTCATTTTTTTAAGAGAGTATTCCCTTTTGGCATGCAGACACAAGAAAGTGCCCAACTCAATTCTAAACTGAAGCCAAAATACAGAAGAGAAAAACGGGAACATATTAAAAAAAAAAAGACATACACATTAGAAACCATCATAGTTTATGGACATCTTTGTGGCTTCAACCATGGCCAGTTCACCACAATATATTTCACGCAGCCAAGAGCAAGGAGAGGGAAGGGGTTAAAAAAGAGAAAGAAACCAAAATAACCTTCCAACCCTTGGATTCTTCCCTCGCCCCTTTTCTCAGCTAAAAATCACTTGAGGTCTAGCGTCTTGCGGAGGGTGCGAAGACGAGACCTGAGAAATCAGAGCGCCAACTGGATTCACACAAACATGCATGCACAGGCCCAACACACACACACACACACACGCACACATACACTGTGCAAAAAAATGCAGGGACTTGTGCAAGAGGAAGGGAACTGTAGTGTGAGCCAAAGTACCAACTAGCCAATCAGCCGTGACCAGAAACAGGTGTGGACACAACTTAAGAACATTTCACAACAAGCTTTCGGGGGGAAAACTGAAACCTTACAAAAGGTGGCTAGACACACAGAGGGCGGAATGAAGATGGTCCATCGTGGCTAAAGCTTAGCAGGGGTCCCAGAGCATATAGCCAAGTTTATCTCTGCTTAATTTCTCCCCCCCCCATATCCCAATAATTCATCCTTTTATACCACGTGCCGAAATTATTCTGGTGATGCATTTTAATCTCATCTTTAAAAATAAAAACAAATTACACAGTGAGTACCAAATAAATATACACGTGGAGGGGGATAGAATTAGGTAAAGAGAAGCTCAAAAAAAAATATTGCCTAATACCGATAGTCCTCAACTTGCGACCACTGTTGTGCCCAAAGTTTCTGTCGCTAAGTGGGGCGGAAGTGTTCAAGTGAAATACGCCCTATTTTATAACCTTCCTTGCCACTGGTCTTAAGTGAATCACTCCGGTCATTAACCCGGTTGTTAAGTGAATCTGGCTTCCCCATTGAGGTTGCAAAAGGGAATCACGTGACACCCCCCCCCCAGGGAGACACTGTGACCGTCATAAATATGAACCAGTTGCCAAGTGTTTGAATTTTGACCACGTGACCAGGAGGTGCTGCAAAGGTCGCAAGTGTGAAAAATGGTCCTAAATCAGTTTTTCCCCAATGCTGTTGGAACTTCAAACGGTCAGTAAAAGAACTTTTATAAGTTGAGGACTAAACCTATAGAGAAATTTGCTGGCTGTCACTGTCCTTTTAGCTGAAGAACCCTTGCTAACTTTTGGAATAAGAGTGGAGTGGAGTGGAGTGGAGTGGAGTAGAGTAGAGTAGAGTAGAATAGAGTAGAGAAGAGTAGAGAAGAATAGAGAAGAGTAGAGAAGAGTAGAGTAGAGAAGAGTAGAGTAGAGTAGAGAAGAGTAGAGTAGAGAAAAGTAGAGCAGAGTAGAGTAGAGTAGAGTAGAGTAGAGTAGAGTAGAGAAGAGTAGAGTAGAGTAGAGAAGAGAGAAGAGAAGAGTAGAGAAGAGAAGGAAAGAGAAGAGTAGAGTAGGAGAAGAATCAAAGGAATCTTCTGGCTGAGTCTCTGTTGGGCAACACAACAGTGCCTCCTGTTGTGTATCTGTTGCAGCCAAAGTGGAAACCAGTATCTTGAGCTGCACAAACTCACTATGTGTCTGAAAATGGGTTGTTCCTGATAACTGGGGATTCAGGAATCAAAGAAAGAGGGCTTTTCTTTCTCAAGAGATATCCACCGAAAAATGGGGAACCCCTTCACCCACCAAAAACCCAACCTTGTCATGGTGCCTTACCAATCACTTAAAACAGCCAAATCATTCCCCCTGCCCCCAAATTAATGGGAAAGGATTGCCGTTATGATCCTTGATTGGGATGATATATGCAGGAAGGAATGGGGAAGAGAGGATGGGGAGGGAGGAGGGGGAGGTGAAGAAGAGGAAGAGGAAAAAGGAGGAGGAGGGGAAAAAGAAGAAGGATAGAGTAGAGTAGAGAAGAGAAGAGTAGAATAGAATATGGAGTATAGAATAGAGAAGAATAGAATAGAATGTAGACTAGACCAGTGTTTCCCAACCATGGCAACTTGAAAATATTTGGACTTCAACTCCCAGAATTCCCCAGCCAGCATTCGCTGGCTGGGGAATTCTAGGAGTTGAAGTCCAAATATCTTCAAGTTGCCAAGGTTGGGAAACACTGGACTAGACTACATCCAGGGACAGAGCGTGTTATAAACTCATAACTAACTCCGCCTGATTTGCTCCCTTGTGTAATTGTTAAAAGGGTTGTCAGCCTCTTTGCTTCTCGTCACTGTCGTGGGGTTTTGAATGGCGGCTTTGCCATTTTAAAAGTCTAAAACTATTACATTGACCTGGTAAGGAAGTTCTTTATGACGAGAACCTAGGTAGATCTGCCCATCTGTTTAAGAACCAGCTCCGAATAAAATAGAGGGTTTAAAAAGAGTTCACATTATTTTCAAAAACAAGGGTCATTTTTTAAAAGCCACACAACACCAGGGTGCTCAGCTTTCTGCCTTCCTTAACATGGTTTGTTTGTGGTTTGTGTTTTTTGTTGACAAGGCTCCACAGAGAGAGAGAGGCAAGTACCAAAAAGCACAGATCAGCTAAAGGACAAACTACAGTATCTGCACAAAAAAGGCTCAGACTAAAAGTTAACTATTAATTCAGGACTAGCACAGAATAAAACCTGGGAGCTCCTTTCATTTTCCCCTTTCCTGGTCCTGCATATTTCCCCCTTCTCCTCTGACTAAGAGAGGTGCAGATGTTCAGATAACACATTCCATGTGTCATTGGTTGATTCAAGTAGCAAATAATTTCCTTTTTTTTTTTTTTTTTGCATTAATTCAAATTGCAATGTGTTTAAGCTCCTTATGCAGAGAGGAAAAGCCTGGGAGGTCTTCTTTAGAGCCCGAGAATGCTCTCTTTTGCAAGACAAAACGGACGGACGGATTGTGGACTCTGTCCTCACAGCACCGAGAGAGACCACAACTGAAGCGCAACCATCATTTGACTGAACTGCTCAGAAGGGAAGAATTGCGCAGAGTGTTAACTCTTTGGTGCCCAAGTACCTGGCCTGCCTTAAAAACCCAACCACTATCATTTCCAAGCTTACTTATTATGGTCTAGATGCATCATCCAGAGGCATCTAAAAGGAAAGGGAAGGTGGGATGAAGGAAGGGAGGGAGGAAGGAAGGAAGGAAGAAAAGAGGATATGAAAGTAAGGATGAATGGATGGAAGAAAGGAACATTTATATGGATGGGAGGGAGGGAGGGAGGAAGGAAGGAAGATATGGAAGGAAGGGTGAATGAATGGAAGAAAGGAACATTGATATGGATGGGAGGGAGGGATGGAGGAAGGAAGGAAGGAAGAATGAATGGAAGAAAGGAACATTGATATGGGTGGGAGGGAGGGAGGGAGGAAGATATGGAAGGAAGGGTGAATGAATGGAAGAAAGGAACATTGATATGGATGGGAGGGAGGGATGGAGGAAGGAAGGAAGGAAGAATGGATGGAAGAAAGGAACATTGATATGGATGGGAGGGAGGGATGGAGGGAGGAAGGAAGGAAGGAAGGAAGAATGAATGGAAGAAAGGAACATTGATATGGATGGGAGGGAGGGATGGAGGAAGGAAGGAAGGATGGAAGAATGGATGGAAGAAAGGAACATTGATATGGATGGGAGGGAGGGATGGAGGAAGGAAGGAAGGAAGAATGGATGGAAGAAAGGAACATTGATATGGATGGGAGGGAGGAAGGAAGGAAGGAAGGAAGGAAGGAAGAATGGATGGAAGAAAGGAACATTGATATGGGTGGGAGGGAGGGAGGAAGGAAGATATGGAAGGAAGGGTGAATGAATGGAAGAAAGGAACATTGATATGGGTGGGAGGGAGGGATGGAGGAAGGAAGGAAGAATGGATGGAAGAAAGGAACATTGATATGGGTGGGAGGGAGGGAGGAAGGAAGATATGGAAGGAAGGGTGAATGAATGGAAGAAAGGAACATTGATATGGATGGGAGGGAGGGATGGAGGAAGGAAGGAAGAATGGATGGAAGAAAGGAACATTGATATGGGTGGGAGGGAGGGATGGAGGAAGGAAGGAAGGAAGGAAGGAAGGAAGAATGGATGGAAGAAAGGAACATTGATATGGGTGGGAGGGAGGGATGGAGGAAGGAAAGAAGGAAGGGTGAATGAATGGAAGAAAGGAACATTGATATGGATGGGAGGGAGGGATGGAGGAAGGAAGGAAGAATGGATGGAAGAAAGGAACATTGATATGGGTGGGAGGGAGGGATGGAGGAAGGAAGGAAGGAAGGAAGGAAGAATGGATGGAAGAAAGGAACATTGATATGGGTGGGAGGGAGGGATGGAGGAAGGAAGGAAGGAAGGAAGAATGGATGGAAGAAAGGAACATTGATATGGGTGGGAGGGAGGGATGGAGGAAGGAAGGAAGGAAGGAAGAATGAATGGAAGAAAGGAACATTGATATGGATGGGAGGGAGGGATGGAGGAAGGAAGGAAGGAAGGAAGGAAGAATGGATGGAAGAAAGGAACATTGATATGGGTGGGAGGGAGGGAGGAAGGAAGATATGGAAGGAAGGGTGAATGAATGGAAGAAAGGAACATTGATATGGATAGGAGGGATGGAGGAAGGAAGGAAGGAAGGGTGAATGAATGGAAGAAAGGAACATTGATATGGGTGGGAGGGAGGGAGGGAGGAAGGAAGGGTGAATGAATGGAAGAAAGGAACATTGATATGGGTGGGAGGGAGGGAGGGAGTGAGGGAGGGAGGAAGGAAGGAAGGGTGAATGAATAGAAGAAAGGAACATTGATATGGGTGGGAGGGAGGGAGGAAGGAAGGAAGATATGGAAGGAAGGGTGAATGAATAGAAGAAAGGAACATTGATATGGGTGGGAGGAAGGAAGCAAGGAAGCAAGGAAGGAATGAAGAAAGGAAGGAACACAGATATGGAAGGATGGATGGAAGGATGGAAGGATGGAAGGAAAGAATACTGATTTGGGAGGAAGAGAGGAAGATTCACTGAAGGTGAATGCATTGACTTTGAGTTTCCAGAAACAGAGCTGTGGGTTTCCTTTACCACATCCAGCAAGTCTACAAGAATTAGCCAGCAATTAGATAGCCACAAAATGGATCTTCTACCTTGTAGCAGCTCACAACAATTCGGAGCTCATGTGAACACCAAACTCTTTTAAGTTTTCAAGGACAATCTCTACGGATCAACTTCCTCTGCTTGAATGAGTTCTAGAGCTACAAATATCAAGTTCCAGAGTTCTCAGGGATGGGGACTCCTGGGAGTTGGAAGTCCTTATCTATCCTGAGGGCACCCAGGTTGGGAAACATTATTCTCAAGGGCACCAAAGGCAGCTCTGCAAGGAGGAAGCTCATGATGGCTGCTTGAGTGCTCTGATGTTCACGAGATCTTCGGAAAGCAGAAGAATATAGATTGGGTACTGGTATACGCAATCAAAATGTGTCCAATGCTCACCCAAGAAAGTGGAGATACTAAACCTTGCTTCACTAGTTGTTTGAAGAGCAGAGTCAATTCCCTGGATGCAATCTAAGCACCGATGCTTTCTCACCATCCAAAAGATGCAAACCATCCAAAGGACCACGAGTGGGATCATTCCAAAGAGGGGTTTTTTTTTTGTCTGAACATATAGATATGGACCGCAACCATACGGATGAATATGTGCTTTCAAAACTGGGGACATGCAGGCAGGCCAATGCCACCAACGCTGATCCAGAGGAAACTTCTCAAGAAGATGAGATTGGGAGGGTAGGAAAGAAAGAAGAAACTGGTATCTTAGCGGCCAAAGGATGAATTACTCAATTGCTCCGGGATTTAGGGTTAACTGCTTCCACGACCGTTAGTAGGCTAAGCCCTCCCATTGTCATCCACGGGGAATGAGAGGTTGGTGGGACATCCCAGCTGCCTTTGAAAGGTGGTTGAGCATTCCTCCTCCTTCTCACGCCTCACACAGACAAATGGACACACAACACATCCACACAACCCATGCATTCATCTTCGTCACGTCAGTATGGTGGTGTACCAATTGTCCAATGAGAATATGTCCATTCTTCTTCTTCTTGTTGGAGACATGGCTGATACTATAAATTACCTTCTCTTTATAGACTATCTTATAGGCAACAGGTCAGTCCGTGAAAAAAGGAGGCTGGAGAAGACTCATTTCTCGTGATCTTCTGTGTAGTGCTGGAAACGAGTGAAGCTCATAAAGACTTGCTCCAAGGAGATTTGGCTTACGGAGTAATCTTCTATGCAATACTTCTCTTTGGCTTTCTCGAGGGTTCCAAACACCTGGAAGGCGCAAGAGACATGGGGGAGAGTAAGAGGTAGTTAACAGAAGGCCCCTTCCAAGCCACAGCTTGGAACAGTGATGGCGAACCTTTTTTGGTACACGTGCCAAAAGGGTGTGTTTGTGTGTGTGTGTTAGCACTCGGGCATGTGCCCATGCCATTCCATCTTCCCCATCCATGCTCATTGCCTCTGTACATGCAAAGAATCCCCTCCGCTCCCACGCACAGGCTTCCCTAAAGCCTGGGACAGTGGAAAAAACGGGAAAACCAGAAGTTGGAAAAATGGACTTCCGGTTTGCCCGTCGTGTTGGTTTTTTGCACTCTGGATCCTTCATAGAAACATAGAAGATTGACGGCAGAAAAAGACCTCCTGGTCCATCTAGTCTGCCCTTATACTATTTTCTGTATTTTATCTTAGGATGGATCTATGTTTATCCCAGGCATGTTTAAATTCAGTGACTGTGGATTTGTCTACCACGTCTGCTGGAAGTTTGTTCCAAGGATCTACTACTCTTTCAGTCAAATAATATTTTCTCACGTTGCTTCTGATCTTTCCCCCAACTAACCTCAGATTGTACCTCCTTAAAAACTCTTCTTTGCTGAACCTTGTTTAACCCTTTAACATATTTAAATGTTTCGATCATGTCCCCCCCTTTCCCTTCTGTCCTCCAGACATGATTGCTGCGAGAGCAATCATGGGCTTCCCTAAATATGCCCATATCACACCAACACTCAGCAGTCTGCATTGGTTGCCGATCAGTTTCCGGTCACAATTCAAAGTGTTGGTTATGACCTATAAAGCCCTTCATGGCACCGGGCCAGATTATCTCAGGGACCGCCTTCTGCTGCACGAATCCCAGTGACCAGTTAGGTCCCACAGAGTTGGCCTTCTCCGGGTCCCGTCAACTAAACAATGTCGGTTGGCGGGGCCCAGGGGAAGAGCCTTCTCTGTGGCGGCCCCGACCCTCTGGAACCAACTCCCCCAGAGATTAGAATAGCCCCCACCCTCCTTGCCTTTCGTAAGCTCTTCAAAACCCACCTCTGCCGTCAGGCATGGGGGAATTAAGATAATCTTTCCCCCTAGGCTTCTACAATTTATGCATGGTATGTTTGTATGTATGATTGGTTTTATAACAAGGGTTTTTAGCTGTTTTAGTATTGGATTTTTACATTCTGTTTTTTGTCACTGTTGTTAGTTGCCCCGAGTCCATGGAGAGGGGCGGCATACAAATCCTATCTATCTATCTATCTATCTATCTATCTATCTATCTATCTATCTATCTATCTATCTATCTATCTATCATCTATCTATCTATCTATCTATCTATCTATCATCTATCTATCTATCTATCTATCTATCTATCATCTATCTATCTATCTATCTATCTATCTATCTATCTATCATCTATCTATCTATCTATCTATCATCTATCTATCTATCTATCTATCTATCATCTATCTATCTATCTATCTATCTATCTATCATCTATCTATCTATCTATCATCTATCTATCTATCTATCTATCTATCATCTATCTATCTATCTATCTATCTATCATCTATCTATCTATCTATCTATCTATCTATCATCTATCTATCTATCTATCTATCTATCTATCTATCTATCATCTATCTATCATCTATCTATCTATCTATCTATCATCTATCTATCTATCTATCTATCTATCTATCTATCATCTATCTATCTATCATCTATCTATCTATCTATCATCTATCTATCTATCTATCTATCTATCATCTATCTATCTATCTATCTATCTATCTATCTATCTATCTATCATCTATCTATCTATCTATCTATCTATCTATCTATCTATCATCTATCTATCATCTATCTATCTATCTATCTATCATCTATCTATCTATCTATCTATCTATCTATCATCTATCTATCTATCTATCTATCTATCATCTATCTATCTATCTCTCTATCATCTATCTATCTATCTATCTATCTATCTATCATCTATCTATCTATCTATCTATCTATCTATCTATCATCTATCTATCTATCTATCTATCATCTATCTATCTATCTATCTATCTATCATCTATCTATCTATCTATCTATCTATCTATCTATCTATCTATCTATCTATCTATCTATCTATCTATACAGATATATATACAGTATATACAGATTGAGTTCATTAAGTCTTTCCTGGTATGTTTTATGCTTAGGACCTTCCATCTTTTTTGTAGCCCGTCTTTGGACCTGTTTAATTTTAGCTTCCTGAAGCCCCGGAGTGTAAAAAACAGCCCAATGGGCAAACCGAAAGTCCATTGTTCCGAATTTCCGGTTTGCTTGTTGGGCAGATTTTTACACTCCGGGAGAACGAAATGGCCGTCCCCAAGGCCAAAAATCAGCTGGCTAGCTCACACATGTACGCTGGAACTGAAGTAGGGCAGCACCTCATGTGATCTCTGATATGGCTGTGCATGCCACCTCTGGCACGTGTGCCATGGGTTCACCATCAAAGGTTTAGAAGCTTGTAAGATATCAAGGCCCATGTGGGAAAAGGAATTTGGAGTTCCATCTGAAGATGTCGGCTTTCTCATACCACCACTAGCCACTGCTCCAGCCTTACCTGTGCCCAACTGAGGTTCTTATTGGTGAGGTGGTAATGGACCATCCCCTGGTGTTCATGCTTCAGGATGCTCCCTGGAAGTGGGGAAAAAAGAAGATACAGGGGTACCTCTACTTAAGAACGCCTCTACTTAAGAATTTTTTCTAAATAAGAACCGTGTGTTCAAGATTTTTTGGCCTTTTCTCAAGAACCATTTTCTACTTAAGAACCTAAGCCTGGAAAAATTTCCCACGAAATTTGAGAGCGGTGCGAAGGCCCAGCCAGTTTCCTGCCATTCCCCCTTTAATCCCAGCCATCTCGGGCTTTTCTGGGCTGCCAGAGGAGCCTTTCAGTGGTGCTTAAGGAGGCTTTGGCAGTCCAGAGAGAACGAAGCATTTTCCTTTCTCTGGGCGCTTGGAGAGGGAATAAACCTCTGCCAGCGCCCAGGGAAAAGAAACACTCCCTTTGCTCTGGGTAGTCCTTCTTTTTTTTTTTCTAAAGCCTTAAAGTTTTGGATTTTTTTGATTCCCCTCACCTCACCTTCTTCCTTCAGCAGCGACTGTCCTCCTCCTCCTCCTCCCACCCAAATTCCAAGCTTTTATTTCTTTCCTAATGGGTTTGCATGCATTATTTGTTTTTATATTGATTCCTATGGGGAAAATTGCTTCTACTTACAAACTTTTCTACTTAAGAACCTGGTCACGGAACGAATTAAGTTCTTAAGTACAGGTACCACTGTACAGCAAAGTCTCCTTCTCGAGACAGCTGCATCCCACCCACCCCCAATCACTCTGCAACCATTCTTAACTGAGGTCAACAATTTGTTGGAAATCTCTGTCCTGGTTTCCTACTTTGCCTTCCAAGGTATCTCTCTGAATTTTAACTCCCCAATTACCATATTTTTCAGAGTATAAGACACACCATAGTTTGGGAGGAGGAAAACAAGGAGGAAAAGTCTGCCTCTGCCTCCCAGTAATTTGCCAAACAGCAAACAGCACAGACATTCACTGTATTTCTGTGCATGTGTGCCTGACCCATAGAAATAGCAAAGAATTGGAGAAATGTTCATTATGGCAGTATATTAACGCCAGAAAGTTTTCTTAAACGTAATCACACTAACTCCTCCCAATGGTTTAAATAGATCTACTCCAAACACGACTAAATCAGGGTTTAACTCAGCTGCCTTATCTCAATACTAGACAGGACACTGTTACTTTTCAGACTATACTTGTACAGTCTTAAGTCTTGTATTAGTTTTGTATAAATTTGCATCTTTACACAGGATTTCACTTGCTGCACAAGCGCAGAAGCCAAATCTTGTGCCGACGGGTGCGCACCCAGGGGTGGGCAGCAGCCACCAGCAGAAATGAAGATGCGTGCGCAGCTCCAGTTGATCGGCAGCTGTCACTTCCTGGATTACTGGTCTCATTTCGGACCAGAATATCTCCGGGACCGCCTTCTGCCGCATGAATCCCAGCGACTGGTTAGGTCCCACAGAGTTGGCCTTCTCCGGGTCCCGTCGACTAAACAATGTCATTTGGCGGGACCCAGGAGAAGAGCCTTCTCTGTGGCGGCCCCGACCCTCTGGAACCAGCTCCCCCCAGATATCAGAGTTGCCCCCACCCTCCCTGCCTTTCGCAAGCTCCTTAAAACCCACCTCTGTCGTCAGGCATGGGGGAATTGAAATGTTTTTCCCCCTTCCCCCTAGGCTTATAGAATTTATACATGTTATGCTTGTATGTATGATTGGTCTCTTAAATTGGGGTTTTTTAGATTGTTTTTAATATTAGATTTGTTACATTGTTTTCTTTATTGTTGTTAGCCGCCCCGAGTCTTCGGAGAGGGGCGGCATACAAATCTAAATAAACTAAACTAACTAAACCAAATCTCCTTTTTTTCCCTGCTGCTGTTGCTGCTGCGTCTGTGCTCCTTGCTTTTTTCCTCTTTCCACCTTCCTGGCCTCAGACGAGCTTCCCTCTCTCCTGCCTGACTCCACTCCAACCTCATGCGGCCACCTCCCACCTGAGGTGCAAGCAGAAGGCATGGGTGGAAGTGGTGCCGGCAGCATTTATCCTTCTGCCAGCACCCATTCGCCTAGCTACCCAGCCTGAGGCGGGGGGGGGGGACTCAGGAAACACGAAGCAAATTGTTACCCCAGCGAGCGACACTGGTGGGGTTGTAAGTCAAGGACTTAACAGTTCACTTAAACGATGATGATCGTTCAAGCCACTCCCACCTGATCACATGGCCGGCAAGCCACTCCTAACCGGTCACATGACCATTAAGCCACACCCAGAAAATAAGCCACACCCACAGCATGGCAGTAAAAAGTTTGGCTGCCCATTACTGTGCGCACCCACCTGCAATGGGCGCAGGGGGCGCACCAGTAGTGCTGAAGACGGCAGGCCTTCTCTGCATACAACATAAGGTCATAAGGACCACCTGTAGATGGAAGGCCGGTCTGATACGGGCATCTGGAAGACTAGCTGGCTTACCGGGAAATGTCTTCTCCACAAAGGCCTTGAAGTCTTCTACTTGGCCTTCTTCATCACAGTGGGTTTTGGCCAGCAGGGTATATCCACTGCCAAACTTGCTCTTCAGGTGCTGGGGGCTGCCCAGGCATTTGAACTGCCCGTTGACCATGATCGCCAAGCGGGTGCATAGGGCTTCACATTCTTCCATGCTGCAGGAGAAAGACATAGACATTAGAATGGCAAGCGCAAGACCCAGAGTCCACCCAGTCACTCGATCATGAGCTGAGGGGCATATAAGTTTAATCAATCAATCAATCCATCCATCCATAAAGACTTGTAGGTGTTGTGGTTGGCTCGTAGCCAAGCCCTCTGGCAACGGACTTTGAGCCTGATGAACTGGGGTCATCTGGGCATGGTTGGCCTGTGTGGCTGGCGGAGGAGTCAGCGAGGCAGAGTCTGAGTGTGAGGAACCTACAGAGGCTATAGAACCTCCCAACTGGGGCTTTGCCAGGGTCTGAATGTACAGGTGAGAAGGATACACGGGAGGCAGGAGCAGTTAAGGAAGCTCAGAAAGAGGAAGTGAGCTCAGCTGTGCACAGTCTGCACTCCCCAAGAGTATAGAAGGGAGAAGTTTGGAGGGTGCTCTTTGGAAGAAGCCCACATTCATGCCTCCGAAGGAGTAGAGTCTGTGATGTTCTGCCGGCGTGTCTCAACCGCCCGAAATTACAGGGTAATTAGTCCAGGAAGACACACACCACGCGATAAAAGGAAAACCCAAAAGTTTTTATAAACAGAAAAAGAGAAACAACTCCCTTTTTAAATGTCAAAGGGATTTTTCTGGTACACACAAGGCACAGGTTAAATGCAGTCCAATTGCTCACCCAGGAACTGGGAAATTGAGTCCAATTCTAAAGTCCAGAGAGTCCACACACAATCCTGAACAGCAAAAACCACAATTTTGACGAAACAATGAATCAGATAAACTGCCATGAGGCTAAAACACCAGGCTGCACTTTTATCTGTAGCACTAATTACAGCAGCCCCACCCAACCACAGATGGCCTCATTTTCTCTTGTAATAATCCTTCAGTTGTTGTCTCCTATGCATCACTCTACACATGCGTGGATGTGTCATTAATTCTTGTTCAGAATCCAGGAATGATACAGATGATTGATCTCCTCCTGGGCTGTCGGCCAAACTCCCTTCTTTCCTGTCACTCACGCTTCCTTGGTCAGAGGAGACTTCGTCGTCAGATTCTACTGGGAGCAAAACAGGCCTGCGGCATGTAGATGTCTCCCCCACATCCACCTGCACATTCCTGGGCCAGAGCTAACCACAACACTGCGAAGAATGTTTTTGCCTGACAAACCTGGATAATGTACTGGATATTTATGGGGTTAATAATATTGTAAGAAGACTTTTGGCTGAGAAGCAAGTGTGTGTGACTTTATCTTATCAAGTTGGCCTCACGCCTGGATTTTAGCAGGGGAAAAGACATTGTTTTGGTTTGCGTTTGTGAAGTTTAATGGAACGTCTCGGAAAAAGATTCTTGTTTTCTTTGAAATCTCTGTGTGTGTGAGTTTTCATTTGGGGCTAATTACGGACAGCTGCCGTGCAAGACAGAACAGTAGGCACAGTGAATCCTAGAGTCGACAGTTAGAAAAAGAATCAGGTTTGAGTGGCTGACAGTATCCTACGGTGGGGCTGGCCCATTCCCAGGAATTCCTAGGAATTCTGCACTGTTTATAAATTAATAACAGAAACAGAAAAAAAGGATCCAAACACAAAGATACTTATAGTATCCAAAAAAACTCCAAACAAGCCTATAACTAGTACTTATACTATGTTGTGGTTAGCTCTGGCCCTGCTCCTGCCCCAAGGACTGTGGATGTGGGGGAGACATCCACATGCTGCAGGCCTGTTTTGCCCCCAGTGGAATCTGATGATGAAGGCTCCTCTGACCAAGAAGACATGAGTGACAGGGAGGAGGAGAGTGTGGCAGACAGCTCAGAAGGAGATCAATTATCTAGCTCCTCCTTGGATTCAGAACAAGAGTTAATGATACAGCCACGCATGAGGAGAGCGATGCATAGGCAACAACAACCGAGAGATTATTATCAAAGAAAATGAGGCCACCTGTGGTTGGGTGGGGCTGTGGTAATTAGTGAGGCTGCTATAAATAGCAGCCTGTGGGTTTGCCCATTGTGGAGGATTATCTGATCATTGTGTTTCGTGACTGCTTTACTGACTTTCACCTTTTGTGTGCTGATTTTTCCCCGCTTTGAAACTAAACCAGAGCAAAGTGTGTTTCACTTTGTGAAAGAAGAAGGACTGTGAATTGCCTCACAGCTGCAAGCTAAGTATCACAGAACTGATAAGGGACTTGTACAAATTACCAGTTTGTTTGGAGACGAGTGCTCTTTGCTATACAAAAAGAGGGCTTAGTTTAAGTGAATTGTCATTATAAAGAACATTGTTTTGAATTTTCAAACGTGTGTGTGTCTGAAATTTGTACCTGTGAATTTTCGGGAGGAGTCTACCAGAGAGCCCGACAGAACATACTAGTACTTAGTATTAGTACTTAGTACCAAGACAGACCCGGTTCATCCTCTTCAGAATCTGTGACTAACTGACCCGGTCGTGAACCACTCACAACATTTAATAAAATAAGTAAAACCAATAGCAACAGCATTTATTCATAATATAATGTTACAACGTAAATAATCCAAGTGTCTTTGCATATGTGTGTATATTCATAGGTCTGTATACATATAATATGTTAACATATTTATATACACACACATATTTATACACACACACAAAACACATTTTTCTCCAACCCACTTAGACTGCATTGCCAAATTTAAGCTTCCCAGTACCCCAAAACAGGGACACATGACTATTTGGTATAGAATACAGTGGAACCTCGACATATGAGCAGCTCTACTTACGAGCTACTCGAGATAAGAGCTGGGAGGGGAGCGACATTTTTGTTCGCCTCCCGAGCTCACATTCGGGATACGAGCGCCAAGGAGCTGTCTCCTGAAGCCGAATGCTAACTTCCGCGTTCGGCTTCAGGAGACAGCTCCTTGGCGCTCGTATCCCGCGCGCCGCTTCGCAGCTGTCTCCTGAAGCCGAACGCGGAAGTGAGCATTCGGCTTCAGGAGACAGCTGCGAAGCGGCGCGCGTGTTTTAAAAGGTTGCAGCCGGCCTGGGGAGCTCGGGGGGGTGCTGGCAAGCCCCCCAGGCCGGCTGCAACCTTTTAAAACACGCGCGCCGCTTCGCAGCTGTCTCCTGAAGCCGAACGCTAACTTCCGCGTTCGGCGGCAGCGGTTTTTTTTGTTGTTGCACGGATTAATTGACTTTACATTGTTTCCTATGGGAAACAATGTTTCGTCATACGAGCATTCCGACTTACGAGCCTCCTTCCGGAACCAATTAGTCTCGTAAGTCGGGGTTCTACTGTATTAAAAAAAATAACCCCAAAGATCCTCTGACCCCACTCTGAGAATTTCTGGAGAATTCTGGGAGTTGAAGTCCACATGTCTTAAAGTACGAGCCAAAGTTGAGAAATATTGGCCTAGAGCAGTGGTTTTCAGCCTTTCTAATGCCGCGACCCCTTAATACAGTTCCTCAAGATCAAAAGCAACATGAGAAAATATTATTTTACTGAAAGAGTAGTAGATCCTTGGAACAAACTTCCAGCAGACGTGGTAGATAAATCCACAGTAACTGAATTGAAACATGCCTGGGATAAACATATATCCATCCTAAGATAAAATACAGAAAATAATATAAGGGCAGACTAGATGGACCATGAGGTCTTTTTCTGCCGTCAGACTTCTATGTTTCTATGTTTCTCATGTTGTGGTGACTCCCAACCATAAGTCTAGCGCCAATTCTCCCAATAGAGTTTGAAGCTGATTGGCAAGAAGGTCAAAGGGACACCCCCACTGTAAACGCCCGATTGGTCAGATTATAAAAATATGTCCCAAGGCGCCAGAATAGAAGTTTTAGTTCCTAACCCCATGGGAAATTTGTCTTTTCCCATGGTCTTAGGTGACCTCTGTGAAATGGTCATTCGACTCCCAAAGGGGTCCCGAAACCCAAGTTGAGAACCACTGGCCTAAAGGTTGACAGAAATCCATATCTTCCCCCAGGGAGATGGAAGACAAGAGAAAGAGGCCCAACCTGTGAGAAGTGATAATGATGGACTTGCCACACTCCCGTGTCCGAGCGACCGCATCCCATAATAGGCGCCTGGCCACAGGGTCCATGCCAGTGGAAGGTTCATCCAGGAATACCACAGGAGGTCCACCAATGAGAGAAATTCCTGCACTCAGTTTCCGCTTGTTCCCACCACTGTAGAGATGGAGGAGAAAGAGTGAATAAGAGTGATGGGGCCTCCATGGGGCCACCAACCATTTCGAATCATTTATTTATTTATTTTATGTATTAATTAGATTTGTATGCCACCCCATTCCGTAGACTCGGGGCGGCTAACAACAGTAAAAAACAATATAAACAAATCTAATATTAAAAATAATTTAAAAACCCCAATTTAAGAAACCAATCATACATACAAACATACCATGCATAAATTTTGTAGGCCTAGGGGGAAGGGAATATCTCAATTCCCCCATGCCTGATGACAGAGGTGGGTTTTAAGGACCTTGCGAAAGGCAAGGAGGGTGGGGGCAACTCTGATATCTGGGGGGAGTTGGTTCCAGAGGGTTGGGGCCACCACAGAGAAGGCTCTTCCCTTGGGTCGTGCCAGATGACATTGTTTAGTCGACGGGACCCGGAGAAGGCCCACTCTGTGGGACCTAACGGGTTGCTGGGATTCGTGCGGCAGAAGACGGTCCCGGAGATATTCTGGTCCGGTGCCATGAAGGGCTTTATAGGTCATAACCAACACTTTGAATTGGGACCGGAAACTGATCGGCAACCAATGCAGACTGCAGAGTGTTGGTGTAACATGGGCATATTTAGAAAAGCCCATGATTGCTCTCGCAGCTGCATTCTGCACGATCTGAAGTTTCCGAACACTTTTCAAAGGTAGCCCCATGTAGAGAGCGTTACAGTAGTCAAGCCTCGAGGTGATGAGGGCATGAGTGACTGTGAGCAGTGAGTCCCGGTCCAAATAGGGCCGCAACTGGTGCACCAGGCAGACTTGGGCAAACGCCCCCCTCGCCACAGCTGAAAGATGTTTCTCTAATGTGAGCATGAAACAAAGCCCCCGCTCCCACTTTGTCCCACCTCCCAACGTGGATGAGGGCAGGAGGCGAAGCTACCTCTGGTTCAGGAGGCTTCTCACCTGTATGTGCGGATGAGTTTATTGGCGTGAGGTTCTAAGAGCAACCCGCGAAGCATGTTCTCCACACAGCTGCCGATGTAGCATTCGGGGATGCCCCGCAGTCGGGCGTACATGCTCAAGGTCTCCCTTCCAGTCATGTGATCCAAAAGGGCATCGAATTGAGGGCAGTAGCCAATCCGCTGCTGGACCTGAAGGCAGATCAAATGAAATGGAGGAGAACATTTCCAGCCTGCCTGCTTATGATGGTTCCAATTAGCCTAGTATGGAGGTGAACGGTGGACAACTAGCTCCATAGCTAGTAGCCACCAGGATGCTTCTCCAAACCAGCTTGGAGGACTCAAGTGAAGACCCAGATTTAAGGTCCTTGTTCAGACACAAGCCACAAACACACTTTTGCCCTGGTTTAGTTTCACAACGGGGAAAAATAAGCAACAATTCCCACTTAGACTCTTTGAGCGTTTATAAGGTGTTGTGGTTAGCTCTGGCCCAGCTCCTGCCCCAAGGATTGTGGATGTGGGGGAGACATCCACATGCTGCAGGCCTGTTTTGCCCCCGGTGGAATCTGATGATGAAGGCTCCTCTGACCAAGAAGACATGAGTGACAGGGAGGAGGAGAGTGTGGCAGACAGCTCAGAAGGAGATCAAGTATCTCTCTCCTCCTTGGATTCGGAACAAGAGTTAATGATACAGCCACGCATGCGGAGAGCGATGCATAGCCAACAACAACTGAGAGAGTATTATCAAAGAAAATGAGGCCACCTGTGGTTGGGTGGGGCTGTGGTAATTAGTGAGGCTGCTATAAAGAGCAGCCTGTGGGTTTGGCCATTGTGGAGGATTATCTGATCTTGTTTTGTGACTGCTTTACTGACTTTTTGTGTGCTGATTTTTCCCCGTTGTGAAACTAAACCAGTGCAAAGTGTGTTTCACTTTGTGAAAAAAGAAGGACTGTGGATTGCCTCACAGCTGCAAGCTAAGTATCACAGAACTGATAAGGGACTTGTACAAATTACCAGTTTGTTTGGAGACAAGTGCTCTTTGCTATACCAAAAGAGGGCTTGGTTTAAGTGAATTGTCATTATAAAGAACTTTGTGTTGAATTTTCAAACGTGGGTGTGTCTGAAATTGTACCTGTGCATTTGTGGGAGGATTCTACCAGAGAGCCCGACAGAACATAAGGTAGACATGTAAGCAAGAAAACCAGCAAGCTAGAAGGATCCTAGCTGCACCTAGCAGTTGTGCCCTCTCCTTCCAAATGCTCAATGTTTGTTTATGAGGGCTTGGGAGGAATGCACTTTGTCAAGAAATTAACAACAACCAGAAAGGAGAACAGAGAGTGTTCCGTATATCCCTCACCCTCAAGGCGTTTTGGGCTCCTGGGAACTTCCCAAGAATGAGCTCAAATCAAGGTTGCAAAATGGGCGACTGCTGTAAATGGCCCTTGAATGATGTACTGGAATTCATACCCCAAAGCATCAAAGGAGGACTGTTTTGTCCCTGCTAAGAACGTAGCAAAACACACATTTTGTTCAAACTTATTTTTAATCAATAACTGACTACTAAGAACTGTCTGCCCCCATTTTTCACCCATTTTTTGGTAAAAAAATGGGGGGGGCAGAGGCTTGGGAGGCCTGTAGAGAGCTCCTGGGGGCTGGGTGTTCTGCCGGCGTGTCTCAACCGCCCGTAATTACAGGGTAATTAGTCCAGGAAGACACACACCACACGATAAAAGGAAAACTCAAAAGTTTTTATAAACAGAAAAACAGAAACAGCTCCCTTTTTAAATGTCAAAGGGATTTTCTGGTACACACAAGGCACAGGTTAAATGCAGTCCAGTTGCTCACCCAGGAACTGGGAAATTGAGTCCAATTCTAAAGTCCAGAGAGTCCACACACACAATCCTGAAGAGCAAAAACCACGATCTTGATGAAACAATGAATCAGATAAACTGCCATGAGGCTAAAACACCAGGCTGCACTTTTATCTCTAGCACTAATTACAGCAGCCCCAGCCAACCACAGGTGGCCTCATTTTCTCTTGTAATAATCCTTCAGTTGTTGTCTCCTATGCATTACTCTACGCATGCGTGGATGTGTCATTAATTCTTGTTCAGAATCCAGGGAGGATGCAGATGACTGATCTCCTCCTGGGCTGTCTGCCAAACTCCCCTCTTCCCTGTCACTCACAGGAAAAAATGCTCCCATTTTTAGGAAAAAGAAGAGAGCCATTTTTTGCAAAAATGGGACTTTCCCACCCTCTTTGTAGGGGGAAAAGGTGAGCCTTATATCTGAAAAACACGGTACTATGTGTTCACAGCAGACAATTACTCATTGCCCCCAGAGAGAAATATCTGCCTCTACTTAGGATTGAAGTCTATAGCCTCTTTATTAGGAGGGAGAGCTCCACCTTTGGGCCAGTACGTTGCTCTGTCTCAACTCTCCCATTGTTCTTTCCAGCCCAGATAATTATCAGTAATTGATCCCCAATAAAGACTCGAAAGCAAAGTCACTATGTATATTCGTCTATTTACAAAGAAACGTGCTGGAAACAGCAATGAAATCATAGGAATGTCAGTCCGATTGCCAAAAGTCCACCATTATCAACAAGCGTCCACCAGAAGGTAATAAATTCAAGTCATTAGTTTTCGGCATTGACAGGTTCTCACAAGTGCCTCCAAAAACCAGGATTTCAGGACTGCAGAAAGATTTAAGAGAGAGACACTTCCGCTGCTAGTTCTCTCTCTCCATATAGGAACGTTGAATTTCTGCACCGTTTCCCATTATCCTCCCTTTTATACTTTCAGTGATGATAAGCTGTGCATAGAAGTATTGAACACCTAGATCTACATTGCTGGAGATATTCTTGTCTCCCTCGCATTCTTCTTACCCTAGCGTCTAATATTGGGTCCACAATATCCCCCTCCTCATCTGACTCCACCATTACCACAGTTGGGGGTTCTGCAGTCTCTGGGGGTTCCCCAGGCCCTAACTCTCCCTCACTCTCACTTTCTGATTCCTTTGGTAAACACACTGGTCTATGATACCCAGAGGGACCCAGTTCATTCTCTTCAAAATCTGTGACCCAAGGAGCCAGATGTGAGTCAACCGCAACACCCATTACCTTTTTGATATTGGCCAGGATGCTGTGTCCATCCACATAGGCATCTCCCGACGTGATGCTCTCATCTCCAGTTAGCATCTTGAAGGTCGTGGTTTTGCCTGCCCCGTTGAAACCCAGAAGACCAAAACATTCTCCTTTGCTGACGGCAAGAGAGATTCTGTCCACAGCCAGACAAGAATCCCTGCTACTATACACCTGGGAAAAGAAAAGTGGGAAAGAAAAAAGAAACAATGGTGGCAGATATAAAACACACAAAAGCTGGCTTATACGGGTAGTGATTTCTGACAGTCTCAAAATGGGTGAACAGTGCAGTCAGGCGGTAGGGAAAGCAAGTAGGATGCTTGGCTGCATAGCTAGAGGTATAACAAGCAGGAAGAGGGAGATTGTGATCGCGCTATATAGAGCGCTGGTGAGACCACACTTGGAATACTGTGTTCAGTTCTGGAGACCTCACCTACAAAAAGATATCGACAAAATTGAATCGGTCCAAAGACGGGCTACAAGAATGGTGGAAGGTCTTAAGCATAAAACGTATCAGGAAAGACTTAATGAACTCAATCTGTATAGTCTGGAGGACAGAAGGAAAAGGGGGGACATGATCGAAACATTTAAATATGTCAAAGGGTTAAATAAGGTTCAGGAGGGAAGTGTTTTTAATAGGAAAGTGAACACAAGAACAAGGGGACACAATCTGAAGTTAGTTGGGGGAAAGATCAAAAGCAACATGAGAAAATATTATGTTACTGAAAGAGTAGTAGATCCTTGGAACAAACTTCCAGCAGACGTGGTTGATAAATCCACAGTAACTGAATTTGAACATACCTGGGATAAACATATATCCATCCTAAGATAAAATACAGGAAATAGTATAAGGGCAGACTAGATGGATCATGAGGTCTTTTTCTGCCGTCAGTCTTCTATGTTTCTATGTTTCTATGAGTAGAGGCAAGACTGGGTGCTCAGCCCTGACACTTGCGTGTCAAACTGCCCAGTATCCTACATTCTAGTTTTGTCATTTGGGTTAAAAGATTTCTTTATCACTCTTAATTTTTTAATTTGTGCTAATTTTACTACAATTACTAATTGTAATTATAATCATTTTCTATCCAATTATAAAACTTCATCCAATAAACATATATCCATCCTAAGATAAAATACAGAAAATAGTATAAGGGCAGATTAGATGGACCATGAGGTCTTTTTCTGCCGTCAGTCTTCTATGTTTCTATGTTTCTAATATTACTCGTTATCATTTACTTTAATTATTGTAGACTTATAAATAATCATTTACTATTATGTGCTATTGGGGCCGGTGGTGTAGTCAGACTGGGTTTGGCATTTTTATCCTGGGATAGGTAGATGTGGTTGTTTGATGCTCATCTCAGGATGTAAGCCATTCCAAGTCAAGCTGCCTTTGGCAATTGTCTGATGAATTTATTAATGCCGATGGCATTCCAGCGGTGCTACTTTTATTGTTATCCATTGTTGTTTCATTGGTTATTACAGTGATGGTGAACCCGTTTTGGTTCCCGTGCCAAAAGAGAGCGTGTGTTTATGTGTGTGTGTTTGTGTGTGCTAGCATGCATGCGTGCCCACACCTCTTCCCTCCGCCCACGCATATTTCATCTACCTTGGTAAGCTCTTTAATCACCAGAGGACTATTCAGAGAAGAAATTGATGCTACTGGAGATTCAAGAACCTTTTTCCTCTCATCTGCAACATCCCGGTCTTCTGGCAGCACCGGAACCTGGTTTAGCAACATGACCTGTTGAATGGCATGAAAAAAAAATCAAGCAAAGGAGCCACGGTGGCGGAGTGGTTAGGGTGCAGTACTGCAGGCTACTTCTACTGACTGCCAGCAGTTTGGCAGTTTGATTCTCACCATGCTCAAGGTTGACTCAGCCTTCTGTCCTTCCACAATGGCTAAAATGAGAACCCAGATTGTTTGGGGGGGAAATGTTTAGTGAGTGCTGTAAAGCGGTATATACCGGTAAGTCTAAGTGCTATTGCCCTTCCTCCCTTCTCCATCCCTCCATCTCTCCATCCCTCCAGCCATCCATCCATCCCTCCCTCCCTCCCTCCATCCCTCCCTTCCTCCCTCCATGCCTCCATCCCTCCCTCCCTCCCTCCATCCACGTGACTATGGGGGATTCTGCCATGGTTGTGTGAAAATCAGCCATGTCCCTTTTTGTAGTACCGTAGTAACTGTGAACAGTGACTAAACGAACTGTCATAAATCAAGGACTAGCTGTCCTCAATATGACTACATTATAGATTTTAATCACTCCCCACCGTTGTATTAACATTATACCGAGAGAGAAATTCTTGGAAGGCTGTTGAGGTCTACTCTAAAGGCTTAGGTAGTTGCAGCTCCTAAGAGGTGCCCATCAACCTTCTCAATTTCTGAACATTCACTGGGTGGTACGGTACTTATACACTTCTAGGCATATTGTTGCATTCTCAAATGCCAACAATTTGCTTTGTTCTCAACAGTTGGAGCCACCTTCTTCATCCGTCATGCAAAATTTGGGTGAGAAACAAGGGTTTTTTTTTCTTATTTACCGCTGCTATGGTGCAATGCGCGCACAACTTTGGGTCGCTGGTATGCATGCACACATGTCCCAGTGAGATTTTGCTTCTGCACATGTGCAGGAAACAAAATATTGCGAGAGGACATGCGCGCACATGAGATTTCAGTGACTTTATTGCTTCCACGCATTGCCAAAATCTCTCATGCGTGTGAGTCCCCTCAGAAGATTTTGCTTTCTGGGCATGCGCAGAAGCAAAATCTTATGGGGACATTCATGCACACATGCTGGCGACACAAAGCTTTGCATAAAGCTCCATTTTTGCTACTGGTACGCAGTGTGGCCCGTGCTGGGTAGCAACCCAATACAGTAGTACCTCTAGATATGAGCTGCTCCACATGCGAGTATTCCAAGTTACGAGCCACGACGAGAGCAAAATTTCTTTTTGACACCCGAGCTCAAATTCGGGATACGAGCCGAGCTTCCACTAGGTGGCACAAGAATCCTTGCTTCTGGTTATCCCAGAGGGGAAAAAGAAAGTCTAAAGCCATTTGTTCCAGATACGAGTTGTTCGACATACGAGCTCCGTTCTGGAACGAATTAAACCCGTATCTAGAGGTACTACTGTACTGGTGGGAAGTTAATGTACACACAATATTGAAGGACTCAGCCAAGAAAGGGATTCCTTGGTGCGAAAGCCTCACCCATTTCCGCCTCCGTCGTATGTCACAAACAATGGTCCTCATTCTCCAGAGAAGGTTCGTCTCAATGAGGAAGAGCAGGAGAAGGAAGGAGAGCCCTTGAGCTGCCATAGCTGTCAAGTATTTCCCAATGCCCGGGTTTTCCCAAGCAAAGTAGTTGGTCTGGTAGGTGATATCTGGAAGAGGGATGAGGAAAGAGAAGATCAGGATAAGAGAAAAGGATTATTTCAGGAGATAGCAACCTTCCGATGGTTGAAGTCTCCACCAAGCTTCTAACTGAGAGCTAAGGATATACAGTGGTACCTCGGTTCTCGACCACAATTCATTCCAGAAGTGTGGCCGAGAACCGATTTGGTTGAGTACCGAATTAATTTATCCCATAGGAAATAATGGAAATGGATTTAATTGGTTCCCAGCCCCTGTTGACTCGCTGGGAACCAATTAAATCTATTTTCTTTATTTCCTATGGGATAAAAAATCTGAGGACCTCTATAAGTGCTCCAAGCTGCAGGAAAGGTGGGGGCGGCTGCAATCCCGGCAGCTTCAGGGGGCTCCTTTCCTCAGTGCTTCGTCTTGTTACCTGTAGGCAGCTGCACCAACTTTCTCCTTCCCGGAGGCGGCAATGGCGGCGGCTTCCCTTCGAGTAGCAACAGCGCCGGGAACGTCACGTAATGAAGGGAAGCTGCTGGAGCGGTGGCAACTGCTGAGATGGCTCCAGCGGCTTCCCTTCATCACGTGACGTTCCCAGTGCTGTTGCTACTCGAAGAGAAGCCGCCACCGTTGCCGCCGCCGGGAAGGGGAAAGTTGGTGCAGCTGCCTACAGGTAACAAGACGAAGCACTGAGGAAAGGAGCCCCCTGAAGCTGCCGGGATTGCAGCCGCCCCCGGCGGTAACATTTCGGATAATGAACAAAATTTTCTGTGGCTGTTCGGTATCTGAATTTTTGTTCGGATACCGAAGGAAATTTTTGCTGAAAATTTTGTTCGGTATCCGAAATGTACGACAACCAAGAGAACCGAGGTACCACTGTATATAATGTTGGGACTCTGGGAAGCTAAAGGTTGACCTCTTTTCAGTTGCTTGATAACATGTGGATAAATTCTGAGTATATCTACACATTTCTTCTACCTTTACTTGGTGGGATGCAACCAACAAGTATGTGAACTAAAAGTTGACGTCTAGAGTCAATGGGCCTCTAGATTTGAGCATTTTAGAAGAACACGAGTGTCCTTGGGAGAAAACCAGCTTTCCTCACCGACCTGAATTCTAAGTCCTCACAAATGCACAGCTGCCATTCTCGATAGAAATTTTGTTAATTAAAACAAACACGAGGCGTCTTTGGTGCTCTCTGAGCTTGGTTGTCTTCTTGCAGATGTTTCATTATCCAAAGTAGGTAGGTAGGTAGGTAGGTATTCATTCATTCATTCATTCATTCATTCATTCATTCATTCATTCATTGGATTTGTATGCCGCCCCTCTCCGCAGACTCGGGGCGGCTAACAACAGTAGCAAAACAGCACATAACAATAATCCAATACTAAAAACAGTTAAAAACCCATTATTATAAAAACCAATCATACATACAGACATACCATGCATAAAATTGTAAAGGCCTAGGGGGAAAGCGTATCTCAATTCCCCCATGCCTGGCGGCAGAGGTGGGTTTTAAGCAGCTTACGAAAGGCAAGGAGGGTGGGGGCAATTCTAATCTCTGGGGGAGTTGGTTCCAGAGGGCCGGGGCCGCCACAGAGAAGGCTCTTCCCCTGGGCCCCGCGACATTGTTTGGTTGATGGGACCCGGAGAAGAACCACTCTGTGGGACCTAACTGGTGCTCAGAGAGTACCAAGAATCCCATGGTAGGCTATTGTCGATTATTGCAATGATACAGAAAACCTATCTTGTCAATAAAGCATCTCATTATTCTGTCTTATTTAAGTTTAATTAGCTGAGCTCTACTCTCTGTGTATCTAGGGTAAAGGTTACTTGCTTATTCAGCTCTTCTATTGTTCTAGCTAAGAGCAAAAGGTTACACTAGCATTCATGTGTTCGCCTACTTGCTTGCTGTATATTAACCTGTTACTAGTTAGCTATCTTTGGGGCAAGTCAATCATTGTAATTGTATACTGAAATATCTCCCCCTGCCCATGTAGTTTTTTGTGTATGATATGACTGTATGTATGTTTTTATATATTGGGGTTCCTTGTTTTTTAGACTTTTTAAATGTATTATTGTTATTTTAGATTCTAACTACAGTAGTATCTCTAGATACGAGTTTAATTCGTTCCAGAAGGGAGCTCGTATGTCGAACAACTCGTATCTGGAACAAATGGCTTTAGACTTTGTTTTTCCCCTCCGAGATAACCAGAAGCAAGGATTCTTGTGCCACCTAGTGGACGCCTGGCTTGTATCCCGAATTTGAGCTCGGGTCTCGAAAAGAAATTTCTCTCCCCTCGTGGCTCGTATCTTGGAATACTCGCATGTGGAGCAGCTCGTATCTAGAGGTACTACTGTATTAGATTTGTCGTTATATATTGTTTTGTATCATTGCTGTAAGCCACCCCGAGTTTACGGAGAGGGGCAGCATACAAATCTAATTATTATTATTATTATTAATAATTTATTATTTATTTATTTATTTATTATTTGGATTTGTATGCCGCCCCTCTCCGAAAACTCGGGGCGGCTCACAACAAGTGAAAAGACAATCCAATACATTAATCCAATTAATTAAAATATTATAAATTTAAGAAAAACCCCTATACTAACATACACACACACAAGCATACCATATATAAATTCAACGTGCCCAGGGGAAGATGTTTAGTTTCCCCATGCCTGACGGCAAAGGTGGGTTTTGAGGAGTTTACGGAAGGCAGGAAGAGTAGGGGCAGTTCTGATCTCCGGGGGGAGTTGGTTCCAGAGAGTCGGTGCCGCCACAGAGAAGGCTCTCCCCCTGGGGCCCGCCAACCAGCATTGTTTAGTTGACGGGACCCGGAGGAGGCCCACTCTGTGGGACCTAATCGGTCGCTGGGATTCGTGCGGCAGAAGGCGGTCTCGGAGATATTCTGGTCCAGTGCCATGAAGGGCTTTAAAGGTCATAACCAACACTTTGTGTATAATAATAATAATAATAATAATAATAATAATAATAATAATAATACAACACAAGAATTTTGTTATAAAAAATAAACTGCAAGTCCAAGAGAGGAGAGCTTCTGAGCACAAGGCTGCTCATTCAAGAGAGACCCAAATTGGACAAACATTGTTCCAGAAATCATGTCTCCATGTCTGTGATTCTACATCCCACAGTCGTTCTCTTCTTTCTCGTCTTCCTCATGCTGCCTCCTCCATCCTTCTCCTCCCTTCTACACCCCCTCTCTCCTCCTTCTCCACTTCTTTCTCTCCACAAGTCCCCCTCCCTTCTAGCACTGATGATGTTCCTTAGTTGGGTCATGAAACATTTGCAAGAAAACCACAAAGCTCAGAACACACCGAGGACCCCTCATTTCAACCCGGAGCCACAAATAGTCTCCTTCGATATTGCCCAAAAAGCCAAGTCTGAGATACTCACTGAATATTTTACAGATGAGCACTGACTCAAACGAAGAAGTGCAGAACTGAATGAACTCATAATTCTGGTAGAACTTGCTGATACTTTGTCCCAAGCAGTAGTTGGGTAGGACTAGGAAGACTTTGTCCAACGTGTTGGAAAGATCCACCATGCCAAGCTCTAGAAGAGAAGATATGTGGGAAGAACAAGTTAACCTCGGTGGCTCAAAGCCGCGGAAACACTTCGGCCAAAGTGACCAAGTCCAAATTCCCTTACCGGGAATGCTCATGATGACGACTGCCAAGAACGTGGCTGTGCCAGAGAAGATGTTGAAGATGGTGAGGCGGGTGTAGGCGGTGGCGGCTATGGAGAAGAAGAAGCTGAGCAGATACATGAGGGGGATGATGGACCAGCCATACAGAAGAAATATCTGCATTACATCCACCAGATGGTTGTCCTGAGTGAACGCTTTGACGTCAAAGGCTTGGAAGATCACCTGGAGAATGACCAACAGAAAATGATGGTTATAGTTTAAGACCCAGAAGGGTCATTTCATCCCAGACCTGTGACTGACCACTCCCTTGTCCTCAGGTGTGGTCACGCAAGAGAATAGGCTTCAAATGCTTCCTTCCTTCCCTCCCCAGATTAGAAAGATAAACAGGAAAAGCAACTTTGCTATCCAACTGCCCAATGAGTTCATAAACACATTCTGGTCTCCCATTTCATAGAAACATAGAAACATAGAAGTCTGACGGCAGAAAAAGACCTCATGGTCCATCTAGTCTGCCCTTATACTATTTTCTGTATTTTATCTTAGGATGGATATATGTTTATCCCAGGCATGTTTCAATTCAGTTACTGTGGATTTATCTACCACGTCTGCTGGAAGTTTGTTCCAAGGATCTACTACTCTTTCAGTAAAATAATATTTTCTCATGTTGCTTTTGATCTTTCCCCCAACTAACTTCAGATTGTGTCCCCTTGTTCTTGTGTTCACTTTCCTATTAAAAACACTTCCCTCCTGGACCTTATTTAGCCCTTTAATATATTTAAATGTTTCGATCATGTCCCCCCTTTTCCTTCTGTCCTCCAGACTATACAGATTGAGTTCATTAAGTCTTTCCTGATACGTTTTATGCTTAAGACCTTCCACCATTCTTGTAGCCCGTCTTTGGACCCGTTCAATTTTGTCAATATCTTTTTGTAGGTGAGGTCTCCAGAACTGAACACAGTATTCCAAATGTGGTCTCACCAGCATTCTATATAGCAGGATCATAATCTCCCTCTTCCTGCTTGTTATACCTCTAGCTATGCAGCCAAGCATCCTACTTGCTTTCCCTACCGCCTGACTGCACTGTTCACCCATTTTGAGACTGTCAGAAATCACTACCCCTAAATCCTTTTCTTTTGGGAGAGCCAATAAAATTACAATGGGCAGAATTCTCTATTGCTAGGAATGTCGCTGGGAATTCTGCATGGCGTCAATATTGCAAAGTGAAAAGTTTGGAAAAGCCACCTGGGAATGCTGAAAGCCAACTCTACTAGAATATCTGGGATCCAGAAGACCAGTTAACCCACAGAAACCAGCAATGAGCTATTTATTTATTTATTGGATTTGTATGCCGCCCCTCTCCGTAGACTCGGGGCGGCTAACAACAATAATAAAAACAGCATGTAACAATCCAATACTAAAACAACTAAAAAACCCTTATTTTAAAACCAATCATATCTACAAACAAACATACCATGCATAAATTGTAAAGGTCTAGGGGGAAAGAGTATCTCAGTTCCCCCATGCCTGACGGCAAAGGTGGGTTTTAAGGAGCTTACGAAAGGCGAGGAGGGTGGGGGCAATTCTAATCTCTGGAGGGAGTTGGTTCCAGAGGGCTGGGGCCGCCACAGAGAAGGCTCTTCCCCTGGGCCCCGCCAAACAACATTGTTTAGTTGACAGGACCCGGAGAAGGCCAACTCTGTGGGACCTAACTGGTCGCTGGGATTCGTGCAGCAGAAGGCGGTCCCTGAGATAATCTGGTCCGGTGCCATGAAGGGCTTTATAGGTCATAACCAACACTTTGAATTGTGACCAGAAACTGATCGGCAACCAATGCAGACTGCGGAGTGTTGGTGTTATATGGGCATTTTTGGGAAAGCCCATGATTGCTCTCGCAGCTGCATTCTGCACGATTACCTCAATTACCTTCAATGATCTCTTTGCCCAGAGAGTCGGCAGCTTTAATCTGTATGTTTTAAATTCTGTTCTCCAGTATTGTCCAACTACTGCTGAAATAACTAAAGCAGGTAAGGATGTCCTCTAACATGTGTATATACATTAGAGTCCTACATGTTTATATTGTTCTTTCATATGAGTATTGGTCATGTCCCCACCCATTCAGAAATGTCTCCATCACTCAACGGATGATTGATGGGTCGAAAGATAGATCCTCTTAGCTGGATTGTCTCCTCAATGCAATTCAACAAAGCCTTTCAGGAAACTAATCAGGATAGCAACAGCCCTAGCACCAAGACTTACCTTATACACTGCTTCACAGTCCTTTTGAATTCTTCTCTAAGTGTTTTACAGAGTCAGCATTTTGCCCCCAACAATCTGAGTCCTCATTTTATCCACCTCAGAAGGATGGAAGACAGAGTCAATCTTGAGCTGATCAAGATCGAACTTCTAGCAGTGGGCAGAGTTAGCCTGCAGTTCTGCATTCTAACCACTATGCCACCAGTGCTCTTTAACAGTCTGCTAAAAGCTCTACTCTATTGCCTAGACCAGAGTTTTCAACCTCAGTAACCTCAAGATGTGTGAAGTTCAACTCCCAGAATTCAATGCGTTAGCAGGAAGCTCTTATTCTCCTCCCACCTCCATAAAGTCCAACAGGATTCAGAGGTAATGATGGAGTTCCCATTGTGGTAAACCAACTTTCGTTTGAAGTAATAGCAATAGCAATTGTCCTTAGACTTATATATAGTTCTCGGCACTCTCTGAGCAGTTTACAATGTCAGCATGTTGCCCCCAATCAATCTGGCTCCCCATTTTATCAACCCCGAAAGGCTGAGTCAACCTTGAACCTGATGAGGATCGAACTCCTAACAGTGGGCAGAGTCAACCTGCAATATTGCATTCTAACCACTGCGCCGCTACGACTCCCTACAATGACACAGGGTATCCAGGAACGACTCACCAGGATGAGGGTGCAAGGTGTAAGGAAGTTGATGAGGTCCCACAGAAGCGCCGAGAGCCAGAAGTTCACCATGTAAACACCGCTGACAAACTGTACGTGTTTGGCTTTGATGGACCTCTCGCTGACCAGCAGGAGCGCAAAAGTGCTGGACAAGGAAGCCATTCCGTAGAGCAAGTTAATGGCGATCGCGAAACCTGTCTGGCTTCTAAGGGGAAATTGCAAAGACAAAGCACAATCAGGCTTGATTGAAAGTTGGGTCCAGAAACCATTTTACCCCAGTTCTGGTGGATCTACAATCGATCTGCATGGGGAGTCGGGAATCAGGGATACCCAATACAGCGGTACCTCATCATACGAACTTAATTGGTTCCAGGGGGAGGTTCGTAAGGTGAAAAGTTCGTAAGACTAAACAATGTTTCCCATAGGAATCAATGTAAAAGCAAATAATGCGTGCAAATCCTTCAGGAAAATCCCAAACTTTAGAAGGGAGGTGAACAGAGGGCAGGGAGGAGCAGCTAAAGGGGGCGGGTGGAAGAAGCAAGGCTAGGCTAAAGGGTGAGTGGGAAGGAAGAAAGGCAAGGGGGGCGCCCCTCCCTTTTCTTTCTTCAAAAGACACCCTTTCAGTGCCTGTGCAAGCAAGTTGTTCTCTGCAAAATTTTTCCTCCCCCAAGCCACCCCTCCCTTTTCTTTCTTCAAAAGACACTGTTTCAGTGCCTCTGCAAGCACATTGTTCTCTGCAAAATCTTTCCTCCTCCAAGCCGCCCCTCCCTTTTCTTTCTTCAAAAGACACCGTTTCAGTGCCTCTGCAAGCAAGTTGTTCTCTGCAAAATCTTTCCTCCTCCAAGCCGCCCCTCCCTTTCTTCAAGAAAGGGAAAAAAAAGAAACCCCTTCATCCTAGCAGCAGCTGCTTGGGTTCGTAAGGTGAAAGTAGTTCGGAAGAAGAGGCAAAAAAATCTTAAACACCGGGTTCGTATCTTGAAAAGTTCGTTAGAAGAGGCGTTCGTAAGATGAGGTACCACTGTACTTGAAATAGAACAGAAAATGGAAGCAAGCAAATGGATTAAAGACGAAGGAAGTTTGGACTCACTCCATGAGCTGGTCTTTCGCTGTCTCGGTCATGTTGCGAGGTTGTGGATAGTTAGCCACAGTGATGGAGGCATTTGGTCCAACTATTAGCCTCAACAAGGCGTTGTGCACCAGGAGCAATGCAGTGGCAGGAGAATGAAACGCTTGGTTGTTGAAAAGAGCGGTGATGTTCATCTGGTCCGAGGACTCTTGGAAAGAAGCTGCCGCGATGTGGTACTCATTAAAGGCTCCGGCTTCTTCGGATGCTCGAGAAATCAAGTATTCCTCCAGGTTTCCTGCAAGTCAAGCAATGGTGTAGGCTTAAGTAATGATATGGGAGAAAGACGGTAGGGAAAGCAAGTAGGATGCTTGGCTGCATAGCTAGAGGTATAACAAGCAGGAAGAGGGAGATTATGATCCCGCTATATAGAGTGCTGGTGAGACCACATTTGGAATACTGTGTTCAGTTCTGGAGACCTCATCTACAAAAAGATATTGACAAAATTGAACGGGTGCAAAGACGGGCTACAAGAATGGTGGAAGGTCTTAAGCATAAAACGTATCAGGAAAGACTGAATGAACTCAATCTGTATAGTCTGGAGGACAGAAGGAAAAGGGGGGACATGATTGAAACATTTAAATATATTAAAGGGTTAAATAAGGTCCAGGAGGGAAGTGTTTTTAATAGGAAAGTGAACACAAGAACAAGGGGACACAATCTGAAGTTAGTTGGGGGAAAGATCAAAAGCAACATGAGAAAATATTATTTTACTGAAAGAGTAGTAGATCCTTGGAACAAACTTCCAGCAGACGTGGTAGATAAGTCCACAGTAACTGAATTTAAACATGCCTGGGATAAACATATATCCATCCTAAGATAAAATACAGGAAATAGTATAAAGGCAGACTAGATGGACCATGAGGTCTTTTTCAGCCATCAGTCTTCTATATTTCTATGAGTTGAGGCAAGAATGGGTGCTCAGCCCTGACACTTGGGTGTCAAACTGCCCAGTATCCTACATGCTAGTTTTGTCATCTGGGTTAAAAGATTTCTTTATCACTCTTAATTTTTTAATTTGTGCTAATTTTACTACAATTACTAATCGTAATTATAATCATTTTCTATCCAATTATAAAACTACATCCAAACATTCAGATTCTTCTCCATCTTTAAATTTCATTGTCATTCTATTCATCTTGGCACAATTTGAATTTTTTTAAAGCACGTCTTCTTCCGTTCGGATCTTAGATCCTTTCCATTTTTGTGCAAATGTCATCCGTGCAGCTGTTACCACATGTACAATCATATATATATATATATCTTCTTTACTTCAGTTATTCCTCAAAATGCCTAACAAAAAGATCTCGGGTTTAGTTCTAATTTCTGTTTTATCATTCTCTCTATTATTATTAATTATTATTATTATTATTTATTAGATTTGTATGCCGCCCCTCTCCATAGACTCTAGCCATGTCTGTATTCTAGTCCAAAATAATTTTTCTTTTGCACATGTCCACCACATATGATAATAAGATCCTGGTATTTGTTGACATTTCCAACATTTCATACTTTTCTCCTTAAACATTTTAGCAAGTCTTTCACGTGACATGTGCCCAGGGGTGGGCAGCAGGCAGGACAGGGTGGAACACAGTTCCACCAGTGGAAATGAAGATGCATGCTCAGCTCCAGCTGATCGGCGGCTGTCACTTCCTGGATTACTGGTCTCGGCTCAGCTCTCCTTTTTTTTCCCTCCTGCTGCTGCTGCTGCGTCTGCGCGCCTCGCTTTTTTCCTCTTTCCTTCTTCCTGACCTCGGACAAGCTTCCCTCTCTCCTGCCCGGCTCCCCTCCAGCCTCACACAGCCACCTCCCACCTGAGGTGCAAGCAGAAGACATGGGTGGAAGCGGCGTTGGCAGCTTTTATGCTTCTGGCAGCACCCGTTCACCTAGCTACCGAGCATGAGGCGAGGGGGCGACCCAGGAAGGAGAGCACGGGAAACCCGAAGCAAATTGTCACCCCAGCGAGCGACACTGGTAAGGTTGTAAGTCAAGGACTTAACAGTTTACTTGAACGATGATGATCGTTCACGCCACTCCCACCTGATCACATGGCTGGCAAACCACTCCTGCCCAGTCACATGACCATTAAGCCACACCCACAAAATAAGCCACACCCACAGTGTGGCAGTAAAAATTTTGGCTGCCCATTACTGCGAGTGTCATCTATAAAACATTTTATACTTCAAAGTTCAAAAATTTTGGAAGGAAGTACAGAATGAAATTAACAATATGCTAAACATTAATTGGATAATCACGAAAGAATTAGCAACACTAGTTAAATATGGGGAATTACGAGAATTTAAAGAAATCAAAACAGCAGCTTTGGAAAGCGCTCAAGCAGTAGTGGTATTAGGGTGGAAGGATAGCAATAAATGGACAATCCAGAATTGGTACTGGTATATGGTGGACCACATCCACTTCGAAATTATGGAAATAAGATTAAATAACTTTGATGAAAATAAATTGGACAAGCTGATGGCACGATGGAATAAGGTGAAAAATTATATCTTAAGTAGAGTTTATGACGACAATGTGAAAAATAAATTCCAATCACTTTTTGAAATGTAAACCGGAGCCAAGGAAGAAATTGAAATTTATTGTAAATAATTTAACCCCCTAAATGGTGGAGGGGTTTATTGGTGTTGGGCAGTTTTTCTTTAAGATTTGTTTGTTTGTTTGTTTGTTTGTTTGTTTGTTGTAATAAAAATGTAATAAAAAATATTTTAAAAAATAAAATAAAACATTTTATATAACTTTTCTTTATAAAATGTTGCTATAGTCAGTTTATCATTTCTTTCCCCCATAAGTTGTTTCCACTTATCTAATCCTAAATGCTAGGCCACTGTAAAGTACAATTATTTATTTATTCATTTGTCCAATACACAATACATATGGAAGAGAATTATCTCACTGGGTTGTGTTTTCTGCCTGGTCTACTTGGAAAGTCTAACATCTTGTGAGCACAAGGGAAAACCCCCACCCCCCAATCTTCTGAATTCTGCTCTAGAAGGAAAGCTTCTGGTTGTCACTGACCTACCACCTCCAACGGCTCCTGGCGTTGAGCACCAACCACATCCTTGTACTGCGCTGCCAACCTCTCGCCCAAGCTGGAGCCTTGGGAGACGGAGAAAGGCACCGTGGTCTGTCCGTACGGATTTAAAGTCAGCTTCAACAAGGGAGAGTCTTGAGGTCCCGGGAAGGTCTTGGCGGCGATCAAGGCAAAAGCAGTGAAAATAAGAGGCACCAAAAACTGGCCTGCTACCATCTTCCAGTTGCGCCAGCTGTACACAGCCCTCTTCATGAACATGGCGTAGAACTGCTGGCAGCAGAGGTAGAACTGCAGGGGTGAGGAAAGGATCGGAGTTAAGCAGGGGAGTGAGTTTTCTGCAAACCTTTTATTCCGGATGGTTAGAATCATTTTAAATAAAATAATAAAGTAAAGTAAGTAAAGTAAAGTAAAGTAAAGTAAAGTAAAGTAAAGTAAAGTAAAGTAAAGTAAAGTAAAGTAAAGTAAAGTAAAAAGTAAAGTAAAGTAAAGTAAAGTAAAGTAAAAGTAAAGTAAAATAAAATAAATAAAATAAATAAAATAAATAAAATAATAAATAAAATAAAAAAAAATAAATAAAACAAAATAATATAAAATAAAATAAAATAAATAAAATAAAATAAAACAAAATAATAAAATAAAATAATATAGAATAGAATAAAATAATAAAATAAAATAATAAAATAAATAAAATAAAATAAAATAATAAATTAAATTAAATTAAATGTATTTATTTATTTTTATTTAATTAAATTTCTATGTCACACAACTCCCTAGGGCACTGATGGTGAACCTTTTTCCCCTCGGGTGCCGAAAGAGCATGCATGCACGCTATCGCACATGCGTGAGTGCCCACACCCATAATTCAATGCCTGGTGAGGGCGAAAACAGCTCCTCCCACTCCCCGGAGGGCCTCTGGAGGCCAGAAACAGCCTATTTCCCAACTTCTGGTGCATCCAGTAGCCTCGTGTTTTGCCCTCCCCAGGTTCCAAAGGCTTTCCTGGAGCTGAAGGAGGATAAAAATGCCCTCGTCCATCCCCCTGGAGGCTCTTTGGAAGCCAAAAATGCCCTCCCAGAACCTCTGTGCAAGCCAAAAATCAGCTGGCCAGCACACACATGCATGCTGGAGCTGAGTTAGGGTGTCAAAAAAGGACATTAAATTGGGTGTGATTCCTTTAAAAACCACCTTATTTAGCCACATAAATTCTACAGGATGTCAGGAAGAAGCCATCATTGACGTGGACACTTTCGCCTGCCACACCTAAGCTGTAGAATGTATTCTGATGTGGGATTTTGGGAGGGGCTACTGCATCAAGGATGTAGAGATGTAGCCATAACACATCCCTTCTGGATTCTCAAGGTCATCCTTTGTTCAGTACCTGCCTGGAAGCTGATGGGAGTAGCGGGCATATTGGCAGAAGACGACTGGTCAAGGTGATGAACTTATGGGTGCGGGAACAAGGGAATGAACTTTAAACTGTGTGAACTTTAAACATATGGGGGGAGGAGTTAGAACCCACCCCAGTGTTCAGCTTAATGTTGGAACAATCTTCAGTGATGAGTGCCCCACTGTCGTCAGTCATGCTCGTCAGCCCACTCGTGCTGCTGGAATCATCCATGGCCCAGTCGTTGGATCGCCGTTCGTGCTGGTACTGCAAAGCGGGCAGCTGGCTGGCTTGGATGTCCATGCTGGAATCCACCAGCTTGCCGACTCTTGAAGAAAGAGACCACGTCCAGAATGTTACCTCCCACTCCCGTTTCCTTTCAGTTTACTCTCATAGCAAGCCTGATGGGATGTGATCTCTTGAGAAGGCCAACCCATCTTCCAAGCTCACCTTTCAAGCTCACTTTTCAAATTCATCTTTCAACCTGACCTTCCAAGCTCATCTTCCAACCTTACCTCTCAAGCCCATCTTCCAAGCTCATCTTCTTTGAAGCCTACTTTCCAAGCTCATCTTCCAAGCTCACCTTCCAAGCTCACCTTTCAAGCCCACCTTCCAAGCTCACCTTCCAAGCTCATCTTCCAAGTTCACCTTTCAAGCTCATATTCCAAGCTCATCTTCCAAGTTCACCTTTCAAGCTCACTTTTCAAATTCATCTTTCAATCTGACCTTCCAAGCTCATCTTCCAACCTTACCTCTCAAGCTCATCTTCCAAGCTCATCTTCTTTGAAGCCTACTTTCCAAGCTCATCTTCCAAGCTCACCTTCCAAGCCCACCTTCCAAGCTCACCTTCCAAGCCCACCTTCCAAGCTCACCTTCCAAGCTCATATTCCAAGCTCACCTTCCAAGTTCACCTTTCAAGCCCACTTTCCAAGCTGAACAAAGAGTTACCTAAGGAAGACCTCTTCCATTGTGGTAACTGAAGCTCCATAACTGGCAATGCCCAGTTCTTCCCGGCGTAACTCCAGCTCTGTGAACAGAGCCTCAAATCTGGAAGGAAAAAGCAAGTGAGAAGATCTGAATTCAGACACTACATTCATAGCAACATCCAGGTTGATTTTGAGAAACCTGTTAGATAGCTCCCTTCAAGTTACCCATAACTATCTTTATTTTAAAAGTGTTTCTTTTGTTATTTTGTTCTATTATTCAATCCTGCCAACCAGGTCCAAAAGCTTAGGAAACTCAGTGCTGGCTGTGTTTGTTCATACAACATATGGCAACCCATACAACCAAGTTCCATTAAAGGCTAATGTGATCCTCAAACCCACCCCATGGAGATGTTCAGGGCAGATGGTGAGCACAGAAGCTGGATTAAATTTGCCCATGGTTATAGCATGGGGCAATGCATTGGAGTGCAATGTAGCAGACATCTGTGGTTAAGGCCCATCATGCGGGCAAAACCAAAGAGATAAATGTTCTCTTTGAACCAAGGCAACATCCTTCATGCCCATGTTCTCCAGGTGGATTGGATCTCTTTGAGCCTTTAGCAAACTTGGACCCCACTGGAGCATCCCCCATAATTATTAAGGGTGAGATTACTTGTGCATGCTCTCCTTGGGCAGAATGAAGGACAATTCTGCCCCTACGTTGCTCTCCAGAGAGGCATTGGGAACATAATGATAGATGAGGTGGGAGATCTCTCCGAGGTTGCAATAGGGCTCTTTCACCATCACCATGTGGTACCCAGCACCTGAAAAAGAAGAAGGATGAAACCAAACCTCTTCTTTCTCGGAATAATTAGACAGAAATTTACCAAGAATGATAGACATTTAATATTACACTTAACGACAGCGGCAAGAATAATATACGCACAAACTTGGAAGCAGGAACCCATCCCAACAATGTATAACTTAATAGCAAAAATCTACGAGGTAGTAGAAATGACTAAACTAACACATGAACTACAGGACAAGGACATGGAGGACTTTCATAAAACTTGGGACAGATGGTATATCTGGATTGCAAAAAACAAGCTAAAATGAAAGAAAACCGGGAACTTAAAAATTAAATTTAGAGAGAAAAATTAAATTGATATTAAGAGAAAATATTACTAATACAAAGCGTTACTATACCATTGAGAAAATGAAATAAAATGGATATACTAACAAGAAAACCAAAAGATTGTATATACAGTGATACCTTGTCTTACAAACTTAATTGGTTCCGGGATGAGGTTGTTAAGATGAAAAGTTTGTAAGACGAAACAATGTTTCCCATAGGAATCAATGGTAAAGCGATTAATGCGTGCAAGCCCAAAACTCAACCCTTTGGCCAGCCGAAGCGCCTGTTTTTGCGCTGCTGGGATTCCCCTGAGGCTCCCCTCCATGGGAAACCCCACCTCCGGACTTCTGTGTTTTTGCAATGCTGCAGGAGAATCCCAGCATCGCAAAACTGAGCGCTTCACTGGCAATGGAAGTCCGGAGGTGGGGTTTCCCAGCGAAGGGAGCATCAGGGGAATCCCAGCAGTGCAAAAACACCAAAGTCCTTGAAACCCCACCTCCAGACCTCTGTTTTTACGATGCTGCGATTTCACTGAGGCTCCCCTTGCTGGGAAACCCCACCTCCGGACTTCCGTTGCCAGCGAAGTGTCCGTTTTTGTGCTGCTGGGATTCCCCTGCAGCATAACAAAAACACGGAAGTCCGGAGGTGGGGTTTCCCATGGAGGGGAGCCTCAAGGGAATCCCAGCAGTGCAAAAACAGGCGCTTCGCTGGCAACAGAAGTCCGGAGGCGGGGCATCTCAGCGGCGGCAGTGGGTTTGTAAGGTGAAAATAGTCTGTAAGAAGAGGCAAAAAAATCTCAAACCCCGGGTTTGTATCTCGAAAAGTTTGTATGACGAGGCGTTTGTAAGACGAGGTATCACTGTATATGTAATGTATATGTAATAACTATTAAAAGGAAAATATTCCTTTCTGTACTATGTATGAGCTGCAAACCAACTACACCACTATCTAGGTGGTGCTGATACTAAGCTATGATACCAAATATTCCATGTATAAAGCAAGATGCTTTATTCTTTATTCTTTTTGTATGTTATATGTATATATTGTTGCTTTGTTGTCTTTTGTTATCTTTTTGTTTTAATGTATATATTTAATAAAGTATTTTATAAAAAAAAGAAAAGAAAAAGAAGAAGGATATTGCCATGTAGGGCTTTGTAGGTCATTATCAACACAATAGCCCTCTCTAAGCGGTTTACAGAGAGTCAGCACATTGCCCCCAACAATCTGGGTCCTCATTTTACTGTCCTTGGAAGGATGGAAGGTTGAGTCAACCTTGAGCCTACTGAGATTCCATCTGCCAAACTGCTGGCAGCCAGTGTACATTCAAAGTGACAGTGACGTTATTCTAGGTCTAATCTCCTTACCATATTTATGCTTGAGAAAGAGGGAAGATCCACAACATTGGAGTTCGCCTTTGGCCATAATGGCGATGCGGTCACCCAGCAGGTCTGCCTCATCCATGAAATGGGTGGTGAGCAAGATGGTGCGAGTTCTCCGCTGCTGCTGAAGGAGCTCCCACGTGGCCCGTCGTGAAACGGGGTCCATGCCTGAGGTAGGTTCATCCAACATCACCACCTGCAGAGAACAGGGAGGTTCACGGGTTGGGTTGAGAGTTGGTTGCAATCCGGTAGGCCTGATGTGAGTGGAAGCCGGTCTCTTGGGTCTTGAGCAGAGAATTGGGGTAGTGCAATGGAAAGAGGTGGTGGAGGTAATGGCACGTTCAGAAGGAAGAGGGAGGGAACCTTAGGGTAGGTACCTCATATAAAGAGAACTTCTATAAGTTGTTTTATAGATAACATTTCCTACCAACGAGGCTAGCCAAAAATGGGCCCAAACCTTTTATCGACTTGCTGAAAATGTAAAAAGCTGCCAGGGACATACTATCACATGTGGTGGGAATTAGATTAGATTAGATTTATGTGCCGCCCCTCTCCAGAGACTCAGGGCAGCTCGCAACAATGGTAAAAACAGTACATAGTAACAAATCTAATTTTTAGCAATCTAAATTACAGTTTTAGGTTAAAAAGTCCATAAAAGAAACCCCAATATATAAAAGACAAGCACACAATCAATCATACACCAAAACTACATGGGCAAGGGGGAGATGTTTCAATTCCCCCATGCCTGACGGCAGAGGTGGGTTTTAAGGAGCTTACGAAAGGCAAGGAGGGTGGGGGCAAACCTAATCTCTGTGGGGAGCTGGCTCCAGAGGGTCGGAGCCACCACAGAGGAGGCTCTTCCCCTGGGTCCCGCCAGACGACAATGTTTAGTCGACGGGACCCAGAGAAGGCCAACTCTGTGGGACCTAACCGGTCGCTGGGATTCGTGCGGCAGAAGGCGGTCCCGAAGATATTCTGGTCCAGTGCCATGAAGGGCTTTATAGGGCATAACCAACACTTTGAATTGTGACCGGAAACTGATCAGCAACCAATGCAGACTGTGGAGTGTTGGAGTAACATGGGCATACGTAGAGAAGCCCATGATTGCTCTCGCAGCTGCATTCTGCACGATTTGGAGTTTCCGAACATTCTTCAAAGGTAGCCCCATGTGGAGAGCATTACAGTAGTCGAGCCTCGAGGTGATGAGGGCATGAGTGACTGTGAGCAATGACTTCCGATCCAAATAGGGAAGAGAAAGAAAAAAAGAAAGAAAAGGAAGGAAGGAAAGAAAGAAAGAAAGAAGGAAGGAAAGAAGGAAAGAAAGAAGGATGTGAGGAAGAAAGGGAGGAAAGGAAAGAAAGAAAAAATGAAAGAAAATAAAGAAAAGGAAGGAAAGAAAGAAAGAAAGAAAGAAGGAAGGAAAGAAGGAAAGAAAGAAGGATGTGAGGAAGGAAGGGAGGAAAGGAAAGAAAGAAGAAAAGAAAGAAAAGGAAGGAAGGAAAGAAAGAAAGAAGGAAGGAAAGAAGGAAAGAAGGAAAGAAAGAAGGATGTGAGGAAGGAAGGGAGGAAAGGAAAGAAAGAAAAAAAGAAAGAAAAGAAAGAAAAGGAAGGAAGGAAAGAAAGAAGGAAGGAAGGAAGGAAAGAAAGAAGGATGTGAAGAAGGAAGGGAGGAAAGGAAAGAAAGAAAAAGGAAAGAAAATAAAGGTGTAGGAACAGAAACATTTAGGTTCAACTCCTTTGTTCAGCAACAGAGCTCAACTCAATGTAAAGACTCACTCTTCCACAGGGCTGTTGTAACACAGGCAAAGACCCATACACATACTCCTTTCAACTTTCCCAAGTGACAGGGTTTAAGTACCATAAAACCCAGCAACAAATGGGGTTTCCTGACCCTTGAAACGAAGAAGAACCTTGATGGCAAAATAAGGGCTTCCGTTTCCGGATGGCAAAGACCCTCAACCTCTCCATGCCATTTCCTACTGTTGGGAAAGAAAGCAAGTGGTCCCTCCCCACCCTGCGAGGTACCAAGTCCCACCAGACTCTCTCAGAACCACCTGCACAGGTGAACAAGGATGAGGGGGAGGAAGGGACTAGCCGAGCCGCACCTTGGAGTCCCCAGCGAGAGCGATGGCAATGGAGAGCTTGCGTTTCATCCCGCCAGAGAGGGCCTTCGACAAAGTGCCACGTTTCTCTTGTAAGTTGAGGATGTGCAGGATGTGGGCGATTTCTCCTGGGCATTTTTCAGCAGGGAATCCTTTCAGCTGAGATGGAAGAGAAAGGTGAAAAAAAGGGTACGAGGCATTATCAACATGGTATTAAGATTCTACAGGGAGTTCTCATTTTACTAGCGGCGGCTTAGTGAGTGTTGGAAGTTACAACGGACCTGAAAAAAACAGGGAGTTTAAAACATGGATCTGGAACCCGACGATTCCTGCATGTGAAATCTTGCGAGAGGAAGCGCACAAGAGAGATTTTGGTGATTTTTTTTTTTGCTTCCATGCATGCGCAGGAGCCAAAAATGCCCCAAATCTCATGTGCGCGCAGGTCCTCTCACAAGATGATGATGATGATGATGATGATAATAATAATAATAATAATAATAATAATAATAATATAATTATTATTATTATTATTATTATTATTATTATTATTAATTAGATTTGTATGCTGCCCCTCTCCGAAGATTATTATTATTATTGTTGTTGTTGTTGTTGTTGTTGTTGTTGTTGTTATTATTATTATTATTATTATTATTATTATTATTATTATTATTATTATTAAGATTTGTATGCCGCCCCTCTCCGGAGGGTCGATTTTACTTCCTGTGCCAGTGGCACAGAGTTACTTGTGCAGCTTCATTTTCACCACTGGGACATAGTGTGGTGTGTATTGGCTAGCAACCCAATACTGGTCCCGTGGTTCCCTGATTCTTTGCGTACAACATTTTTGCCCAAACCCAGCATTGACGTTCAGTTTGGGGCAAAAAACGCTCCGCCATGAACAAGGGCTTCATTTCTTGAGCATAACATTCACTTAAGGACCACATGATTCTTGACAAATGTATATTTTATATTATGTACGCTGAGAGCATATGCACCAAGACAAATTCCTTGTGTGTCCAATCACACTTGGCCAATAAAATTCTATTCTATTCTATTCTGCAAACATATTTTCTCACTAGATCTATGACTTCTTCTAAAATGTCCTTCATTTAGAAAGGACCCCCTCCACCCTTCCCTTTCATTTATTCCAATGGACCTTTGGTCATATTTAAGTCTGCTGGCGACCAGTGTTCATGCTTCGGGAAACTTTTTCCTCTCTAAAATAGGCTGAAAATTTGGGTGCGTCTTATACTTCGAATGTAGCCTTTTTGAAGCTTTTTCCTCCAGTCCTAACAAGTTGCTAATGATCTTCCTGGCTCTTCCCTGGCTTGCAGGCTTCTTTTCATTGCTACTCCCTCTAAAGAGGTTTTTTCCAGCCCTAAGTATTTGCAGGCTTGTTTTCATTGCTACTCTCTCTGAAAAAGTTTTTTTCAGCGCTAACAAGGTGCTAACGATCTTCCTGGCTTGCAGGATTTTTTCACTGCTACTCCCTTTGAAAAAGTGTTTTTCCAGCCCCAAGTCTTTGCAGGCTTGTTTTCATTGCTACTCTCTCTGAAAAAGTTTTTTTCAGCGCTAACAAGGTGCTAACTATCTTCCTGGCTTGCAGGATTTTTTCACTGCTACTCCCTTTGAAAAAGTGTTTTTCTAGCCCCAAGTCTTTGCAGGCTTGTTTTCATTGCTACTCTCTCTGAAAAAGTTTTTTTCAGCGCTAACAAGGTGCTAACGATCTTCCTGGCTTGCAGGATTTTTTCACTGCTACTCCCTTTGAAAAAGTGTTTTTCTAGCCCCAAGTCTTTGCAGGCTTGTTTTCATTGCTACTCTCTCTGAAAAAGTTTTTTTCAGCGCTAACAAGGTGCTAACGATCTTCCTGGCTTGCAGGATTTTTTCACTGCTACTCCCTTTGAAAAAGTGTTTTTCTAGCCCCAAGTCTTTGCAGGCTTGTTTTCATTGCTACTCTCTCTGAAAAAGTTTTTTTCAGCACTAACACGGTGCTAACGATCTTCCTGGCTTGCAGGATTTTTTCACTGCTACTCCCTTTGAAAAAGTGTTTTTCTAGCCCCAAGTCTTTGCAGGCTTGTTTTCATTGCTACTCTCTCTGAAAAAGATTTTTTCAGCGCTAACACGGTGCTAACGATCTTCCTGGCTTGCAGGATTTTTTCATTGCTACTGCCTTTGAAAAAGTGTTTTTCCAGCCCCAAGTATTTGCAGGCTTGTTTTCCCTGCTACTCCCTCTGAAGAAGATTTTTTCAGCCCTAACCAGGGGATAAAATAATGTGCTGAAGCTGGCCAGATTAAGGACGCTAGCCAGATGAATACCTGGTAGGTAGGTTCCCTGCCCCCCCCCCCATTTTCCTCCCCCAAAACTAAATTGTGTCTTATACTCCGAAAAGTATGGTAAGTGGATTTCACCACTGTGATAGACCAATGAGTAGTGCGCAATCACACAAAATTTGGACTTTGCAACCAGGAAAATAAGTGGATCCCAGAAAGGTAGAGACTATAAAAGTTCAAGTAAACATTGACTAAAGTTTACCCCAGAGTAGAAGTAGAGGTGCTCTTCTACGGTCATGTGGTCAAAGAGGACATCGTGTTGAGGACAAAGACCCAGGCTCTTTCGGATGAGGACCATGTCTTGAGAGATTTCATAGCCATTGATATATGCTTGTCCACTTGTTGGAGGATATAGTCCTACGAAACAGGGGACATAGGTTAGGGTCAAATATAAAACTCCAGGCAATGGAAGAATGGGCAGTCATAAAAGTCTGAATTATGAGGGTTATCTGGAAAGTAAGGTTACAAGGCACGTAGCTCTCGGGGGAATATTTGTGGGGGAAGTTGGTATTATTTATTTATTTATTTTTTAATTTATTTATTTTGTCCAATACACAATGAGGGTTTTAGTGGGTATATATCAATATACACATAGTAAAATACACAATGAAGGTTATAGAGGAGATACTCATAGTAAAATATATCTAAGAAAGAATAGAAAAGAAGATATAGTAATAGAACATATCAATGAAAGAATAGAAGAAGAGATATAAGAATAGAAGAAAGGTATAGGAGATATAGGAGAGCAATAGGACAGGGGACGGAAGGCACTCTAGTGCACTTGTACTCGCCCCTTACTGACCTCTTAGGAATCTGGATAGGTCAACCGTAGATAATCTAAAGGTAAAGTGTTGGGGGTTTGGGGATGACACTATGGAGTCCGGTAATGAGTTCCACGCTTCGACAACTCGGTTACTGAAGTCATATTTTTTACAGTCAAGTTTGGAGCGGTTAATATTAAGTTTAAATCTGTTGTGTGCTCTTGTGTTGTTGTGGTTGAAGCTGAAGTAGTCACCGACAGGCAGGATGTTGCAGCATATGATCTTGTGGGCAATACTTAGATCTTGTTTAAGGCGTCTTAGTTCTAAACTTTCTAGGCCCAGGATTGAAAGTCTAGTCTCGTAGGGTATTCTATTTCGAGTGGAGGAGTGAAGGGCTCTTCTGGTGAAGTATCTTTGGACATTTTCAAGGGTGTTAATGTCTGAGATGCGATATGGGTTCCAAACAGATGAGCTGTATTCGAGGATGGGTCTGGCAAAAGTTTTGTAAGCTCTGGTAAGTAGTGTGAGATTGCCAGAGCAGAAGCTACGTAGGATTGGGTTTACAACTCTTGAAGCCTTCTTGGCTATGTTGTTGCAGTGGGCTTTGGCACTTAAATCTTTTGTTATTAGTATACCAAGGTCTTTAACCGAGTGGGGATTATCTGTGATAATTTGATTATTCAGTTGGTATTACTATCGTGTAGTGGGAAGCCAGCGGAAGAAAACGAGCAATGCCATTGGTCAGTAGATCATCAACTGGCATTGTGGTGAAGGTTAGAGATGAGCATCCTCATTCCATTTCCCTCCAAGTGAGACGTGCGCACTGTAATATACTACCTGAATGCTAAGGGCATGAACGCTGTTGAGATGGGTACCCAAGATGCTTACCGAAGCGCACAAAATCGACAGAGTCAATGTCGCCCGAGAATTTCTTGACTGTTTCGAGATTGAAGGTGAGGTTTTTCACTTTCGCGGCCTGCACTGGTTGCCGATTAGTTTCCGGACACAATTCAAAGTGTTGGTAATGACCTATAAAGCCCTACATGGCATCGGGCCAGAATACCTATGGGACAGCCTTCTGCCGCACGAATCCCAGCGGCCAATTAGGTCCCACAGAGTTGGCCTTCTCCGGGTCCCGTAGACTAAACAATGTCATCTAGGGGGACTTTAGGGGAAGAGCCTTCTCTGTGGTGGCCCTGGCCCTCTGGAATCAACTCCCCCCGGAGATTTGAACTGCCCCCACCCTCCTCGCCTTCCGCAAGACTCTGAAGACCCATTTATGTCGCCAGGCATGGGGGAATTAATGTACCCCCCTTCTGACTAGTAAGATTTGAGTATGGTTATGATTGTGTACTATCGGTTGCTTTTTAATGATAGTGGGTTTTAACTATAGTTTTTTATTGTTAGATTTGTACTGTATTGTTATTGTTGTTGTGAGCCGCCCCGAGTCTTCGGAGAGGGGCGGCATACGAATCTAATAAATTATTAAATTATTATTATTATTTTCTCAACTGTATAGAGACAAGAGATGAAACTTGGGCTTATCACCATACTCCAGAGAACAAACGTCTATCAATGCAGTGACAATTTACCCATCCTCTTTCAGCCAAAAAATTCAAAACTCAGCAATCGGAGAGAAAAATCTCGGGTACCCATCGCAGCAGCGTTCACGCCCTTCGCATCCAGGTAGTGTATTACAGCGCACACTTCACACTTGGAGGGAAAGGGAATGAGGATGTTGGAGCTGCAATTTATCTATTTACACTATTACTTTTACTCTGTAAAACTACAACTAGCCAACAACCACCATCAACTGTCAATCAACCACACCTATGCAAAGGTGTCTGACATTTTATATATTTATTAACCAATCAGGTTGTAGCATTTTTTGTCGACAATGATTCAGCATTCTTTACTATAATAGTCGTTACAATGATTACAGTTCTTCCTCCTGCACTGGGATATTATATCAGGTTAGGCCTAATCCTGACAAGAGGACGTTTATCTTTATCCTTCACCATGTTGTGGTTAGCTCTGGCCCAGCTCCTGCCCCAAGGACTGTGGATGTGGGGGAGACATCCACATGCCGCAGGCCTGTTTTGCTCCTGGTGGAATCTGATGATGAAGGCTCCTCTGACCAAGAAGACATGAGTGACAGGGAGGAGGAGAGTGTGGCAGACAGCTCAGAAGGAGATCAATTATCTCTCTCCTCCTTGGATTCAGAACAAGAGTTAATGATACAGCCACGCATGCGGAGAGCGATGCATAGGCAGCAACAACTGAGAGATTATTATCAAAGAAAATGAGGCCACCTATGGTTGGGTGGGGCTGTGGTAATTAGTGAGGCTGCTATAAATAGCAGCCTGTGGGTTTGGCCATTGTGGAGGATTATCTCATCGTGGTGTTTCGTGACTGCCTTGCTGACTTCGCCCTTGGTGTGTTGCTTTTTTTCCCGCTTTGAAACTAAACCAGGGCAAAGTGTGTTTCACTTTGTTAAAGAAGAAGGACTGTGAATTGCCTCACAGCTGCAAGCTAAGTATCTCAGAACTGATAAGAGACTTGTACCAATTACCAGTTTGTTTGGAGACGAGTGCTCTTGGCTATACCAAAAGAGGGCTTAGGTTAAGTGAATTTTCGTTATAAAGAACATTGTTTTGAATTTTCAAACGTGTGTGTGTCTGAAATTTGTACCTGTGAATTTTCGGGAGGATTCTACCAGAGAGCCCGACAGAACACACCACAACGCCAGTCAAGGATCTACTGAGCATTGGCACGCTTCGTTCTCTCTCTAGATCTGCTGATGATACGGTCTGAGTTCGAGATCTAAGCAGGGCCCAAGCCTCACCTGTGAGCATGGACAAAGTGGTGGTTTTCCCAGCCCCGTTGTGTCCGAGCAGGACGGTGATTTGTCCTTCGTACATATTAAGAGTCAGGTCCTTCACAGCTTCTCTGGTTTTGTTCCCCACTTTGAACACCTGCAGACAAGCGAGGAAAGAAGGATAAAAACAGAGAAGTGCTATTTCTACAACAGAGTCAGCATAAGTGCCCGAGAGCCGTGATGGCGAACCTATGGCCGTAGTGCCACAGCTGGCATGCAGAGGCTTCTCTGCGGGCAAGAAAATCATCACCCAGCTCAACTCCACTGTGCATGTACCAACCACCAGCCAGCTGATTTATGGGATGCAGAGGGGCGCATGCAGGATATGTGGGCGCATGTGTGGTGGCATGTGGCAGAGGATGGGGAACCACCCACCCTGTTTTTGGTCCCAGGAGGCTGCAGGGAAGCCTGCTAGGTCATGCACACATGCACAGGGAGCATGGGGGGTTGCCTGTGCATGGAGCACATTGCATTATGGGTGCTGGCAAGCGCATGCGGTCGTGCATGTGCAATCTTGGCATACGACGAAAAAAGGTTAGCCATCACTACCCTAATGTATTCAAGTTTATTTATTTATTTATTTATTTATTTATTTATTTATTTATTCATTCATTCATTCATTCATTCATTCATTTATTGGATTTGTATGCCGCCCCTCTCCGTAGACTCGGGGCGGCTAACAATAGTAATAAAAACAGCATATAACAATCCAATATTAAAACAGTTAAAACTAAACATACATACAGCCATACCATGCATAAAATTGTAAAGGCCTAGGGGGAAAGAGTATCTCAGTTCCCCCATGCCTGGCGGCAGAGGTGGGTTTTAAGAAGCTTACGAAAGGCAAATAGGGTCACGTTAGAGTCAAAGGGACATAAAAACACTTAGTGAACCTACTGGAGAGAATATTTGTAGCTTAGGGTTAAATTCAGTAATGGGCAGCCAATTTTTTTACTTCCACACTGTGGGTGTGGCTTATTTTGTGGGTGTGGCTTAATGGTCATGTGGCTGGGTAGGAGTGGCTTGCCAGCCATGTGACCAGGAGGGTGTGGCTTGAACGATCATCATGGTTCAAGTGAACTGCTAAGTCCTCGACTTACAATCTTACCAGTGTCGCTCGCTGGGGTGACAATTTGCTTCGGGTTTCCCGCGCTCTCCTTCCTGGGTTGCCCCCCCCGCTTCAGGCTGGATAGCTAGGTGAACGGGTGCTGCCAGAAGCATAAATGCTGCCAGCGCCGCTTCCACCCATGTCTTCTGCTTGCAGCTCAGGCGGGAGGTGGCAGCGTGAGGTTGGAGGGGAGTCAGGCAGGAGAGAGGGAAGCTCGTCCGAGGCCAGGAAGAAGGAAAGAGGAAAAAAGCACGGAGCGCAGATGCAGCAGCAGGGGAAAAAAGGAGAGCCGAGTGGAGGCCAATAATCCAGGAAGTGACAGCCGCTGATCAACTGGAGTTGTGCATGCATCTTCATTTCCACTGGTGGAACTGTGTTCCACCCCGTCCTGCCTGCTGCCCACCCCTGGTTAAATTTTTAGGTCCTTGGTGCTCCCTGCTCTTGGTGGCTTTCTTGTAAATGTTTCACTACCCAACTAAAGAACATCATCAGAGCTAGAAGGGAGTGGGGTTTGCTCTGTTTATATATAAGTACCACTAGAAGAGAATATTTGTAGCTCATGGTTGAAGTGTGGGATCTTTAGTGGTCCCTGAGCTTGGTGGCTTTCTTGCAAGACATTTTATTACCCAACCAGGAAACATCATCAGTATTAGAGGGAAGTGGTGTTTCCTCTGTTTATACATAAGTGTCAATAAAAGAGGCTATTTGTAGCTTAAGTCATGACCTTTAAAGCCTTACATGGCATTGGACCAGATTACCTCAGGAACCGCCTGCTACCGCACGAATCCCAGCGACTGATAAGGTCCCACAGAGTTGGCCTTCTCCAGGTCCCGTCGACTAAACAATGTCGTTTGGCGGGCCCCAGGGGAAGAGCCTTCTCTGTGGCGGCCCCGACCCTCTGGAACGAATTCCCCCCGGAGATTAGAACTGCCCCCACCCTCCCTGTCTTTCGTAAACTACTCAAGACTCATTTATACCGCCAGGCATGGGGGAGTTGAGATAGCCCTTCCCCCTAGGCCATTACAAGTTATGCATGGTATGTTTGTGTGTATGTTTGGTTTTATAATAGGGGTTTTAGTTGTTTTTTATTATTGGATTGTACATGTTGTTTTTATTATTGTTGTTAGCCGCCCCGAGTCTATGGAGAGGGGCGGCATACAAATCCAATAAATTATTATAATTAATAATATATAATTATTATAATTATAATTATAATTATAATTATAATTATAATTATAATTATAATTATAATTATAATTATAATTATAATTATAATTATAATTATAATTATAATTATAATTATAATTATAATTATAATTATAATTATAATTATAATTATAATTATAATTATAATTATAATTATAATTATTAATTATTAATTATAATTATTAATTATTATTAATAATTTATATTATTAATAATTTATAATTATATTTATAATTATATTTATAATTATATTTATATTTATATTTATAATTATAATTATAATTATAATTATAATTATAATTATAATTATAAATTATAATTATAATTATAATTATAATTATAATTATAATTATAATTATAATTATAATTATAATTATAATTATAATTATAATTATAATTATAATTATAATTATAATTATAATTATAATTATAATTATAATTATAATTATAATTATAATTATAATTATAATGGGCGTGGCTGGGAAGGATACTGCAAAATCTCCAAGCTCAGGCGGCATCCAGGGCTCTACAGTTCAACCTTAATAATAATTAATAATTAATAATTATTAATTATTATTAAGGTTGAACTGTAGAGCTCTGGATGCCGCCTGAGCTTGGAGATTTTGCAGTATCCTTCCCAGCCACGCCCACCAAGCCACGCCCACCAAGCCACGCCCACAGAAATGGCAGGAAAAAAATTTGAATCCCACCACTGACGCCACATCACCATAAACACACCCAGGTTTCGCCCTTAGGAGGGGAGCAACCGGCAGCAGCAGAAGCTCACCTTGGAAAGATGTTTGATTTTGATGCCCGACACCAAATCCGAAGGCTCTTCCTCTATGAATTGACTTTTCAAGGCTTTCTCTGGATCTTCCTCCTCTTCCTTCTCTTTCCCCAGAACGGTCTGGGGGCTCCCACACCAGTAAGAAGGCTAAAAAGAATCAAAGAGAGTCCATCATTCCTTCCTGACGGACTGGTCCAGGAAAGAAAATCAGAAGGATCGTTTGAATGTATGCAATATTTATACAGTGTTCCCTCGATTTTCGCGGGCTCGAAATTCGCGAAAAGTCTATACCACGGTTTTTCAAAAATATTAATTAATAAATACTTTGCGGGTTTCCCCCCCTATACCACGGTTTTTCCCGCCCGATGACGTCATGTGTCATTGCCAAACTTTCATCTGCCTTTAATAAATATTTTTTTTAATAAACTTTAATAAATAAACATGGTGAGTAATAATCTAAATGGTTTCAAAGGGAATGGGAAATTGCAATTTAGGGGTTTAAAGTGTTAAGGGAAGGCTTGGGATACTGTTCATAGCCAAAAATAGTGTATTTACTTCCGCATCTCTACTTCGCAGAAATTCGACTTTCGCGGGCGGTCTCGGAACGCATCCCCCGCGAAAATCGAGGGAACACTGTATATTTCCTATCTGGAGGAAATGTCCATTGCGAGTGGCTTTTAAAAACGACAGCAAACCATTTCTAAGGGCTTTCAAACCCACCTTTCAAAGCAGAAAGCCCAAAAAGACGATTTTCAAACACTGACGTGCACAACTCCCAAATATTGTACATTATTGCAAAATGTATTTCTGATCTTAATACAGTGGAACCCCGACTTACGAGTTTAATTGGTTCCGGAAGGAGGCTCGCACGTCGAACAGCTCGTATGTTGAAACATTGTTTCCCATAGGAAACAATGTAAAAGCGATTAATGCGTGCAAGCCCGAGGGCTGAGGGGAAAAGACGTCGGCTGAAGCGGGGAAGTTCGCCAGGAGTCAGCAAAGAAGCCGCGCGTGTGTTTTAAAACATCGGAGCCGGCATGGGGAGGCTCTCAATCAACCCCCGAGTCCGGGTTGGGGGCTCGGGGGCTGATTAAAAGCCTCCCCATGCCGGCTCCGATGTTTTAAAACACACGCGCGGCTTTTCTGC